>NW_016157094.1:618729-706949 GCF_001687245.7 Rhagoletis zephyria
AAAGATAGAGTTAGATAGCCTGTTTGAAGACCCTTCTACTGATATCCACATCAATGACATGGACTGAGTAGTGCGGCCTCAGTGGTAGTTTAAAAATTGGCTTTTTTCGAATTTCAGACAGCAGCCACGCCCACAAAGGCATACGAATCAAAACAACCGGGAACAAAACCTTCTTAGTTTTTTTTTGTGCTCTAATTCCTGAAAGTTTGAACAAAATTAAATGATGGTACGTACAGACTCCACATACATACGAAAGCATCTCCTAGTGGAGACACGAACCAAAACACATTTACCTCTATATCTTTCCAACTAGTAGCCGGAACTTAATATATGAGGTATCCTTTGAAAGGTATTGGCCTACAGAATAATACCAAATATGTTGGGTGTACCCACATGCCCCCTTAAATCGGCAAAAGCGAAAAAACGTTTTTTGATTCGCCACACTTTAGCCTAATTTTTAAGAATATGGTTAATCGTTTATGAAGCTTAAATACATTTTCTGGACACACTCTGCAAGACCTTTCCAACGATATCTCAAACATGTCGATTGGACGTCTGGATAAAAACTTCCAAATCTCGTGTATATATAAGCGAGTCATTTCAGCATGCTACTGTGGCTGCTTTCGTCACTCGCGCGCACTGCCGTCCGCTGTGATATTGAAAATAAATTAAATACATTTAACTAGTGGATTTAGAGAAATATACCTTGTCCGATTTGGCTGCAATATTGCGACGAAGTGGGAGAGCGCATCCATCTTGAGGGGAAGTCCTTTCATCACAGTTGTTGTTGTTGTAGCGGCTACTCACCTCTGCCGAGATCGGTTTGTCCCTCAATATTTGTAGTCAAGCTCAACTAAGGGGAGACCCAGGAAGTGTGCAACTGCGCATTCCGCAGTCCACGTCCGTGACACCCTACTAGGAATTCCTACAGAACATTGTGTTATGCTCCCTGATGGGTAGAATTTGAGCCTCGCTGTGCAGATAGTGCTGTGGTGACATCAGAGGCCATCCTGTGGCTGCCCAAAGTGTCGTGTTTTGGCAGGTCTATAGCTTTGTCCGCTGCATCCTGTTGGTCCGCTGAGACTACACGGGCTGCCGCCTTGAGGACATGTTGCGGCTCTCTAGTCTATTGACAATTTCGGTTGTATGTGCTGAGAAGGTGAATAAACTGTCTATGGTAACTCCGAGAATTTTTGGGCTATGCAGCGTCAAAATGGTTTTGCCATCAACGTGAATTCCAAGCTGTGGTCTGACTTCATTCGTCCAGGAGGTGAAGGGAATTGTGTAGGATTTTTTAGGGTACAGGGCTAGGCTCATTGCAGTGAAGAAGCGTGAAAGTTCGGAGAGGTAGCCGTTTACTTTCGAGAACAATTCATCAATTCTTGATGACGGTGTTAAGCGGTTTTGACAGATCCAACGCTACCAGGACTCCCACAGGCGCGGTTTCAGTTCAGGCCACGAGTCGTCAAAGTTCTTTTGGCGTTAGGTGCTGTTGATGTGCTATGCACTTTACGGAACCCATGCTGATGCCTCGCTACTGGGGAAAGGAGTGTTATTGGACGATAGGACTCTCATTGCTTGTCGGTTTCCCCGGTTCAAGCAGTGGGACAACTCTCCCCGTTTCCAGATATCTGGAAAAATATAACTGGCCTGGGATGAATTGAGGACGTCGGTAAGATAATCTACTTATCCAGTTTATGTAAGTTCACAAGTTTGCCGAATATCTTTGTTGAGATCCCCAATTCGGGGATCCGAGATCTTCGCTGAAATGCTAACTAAAAATCCGAAATTCCCTTTTTGATTGATTACGATGCATTTCATCGAATTATAATCCCCACATGGTTTTATGCAATAAAAAACGTTAGTCAAAAAATGTTAGTGAATTACAGCTTTTTTTTGCATTTCAGCGACGATGTGAGATAGTGATATTTTATATTAAGTTAACGATGTCAGTTTTTCAAGAGTAAAGATACAATTAATGAATGGAAAAAAACAATAGTATAAAACCTAGGAAGCCCCGAGATTTCTGTGGCCAAACCTGAGCCCCGAGATTCGATCGGAGACCCCTGAATCTCAGTGTGAAAAAGCAAATCAAGCAACGCTACTCAGGTGCGAGTTGCCTAGTGTCTATCGCGTTCCTAAAGCACGGACAAAGGAATTAAAAAAGTAAATAGTCAAAAAATTTGTTTTAACGTTATTCCATAGGCTCACAATCTTCCATATACTAGCTATCTGAAGTACGTTATACATATATAGGTACATACTATAAATAGATTTTGAGAAGGCAATAGGAAGGTTAGCCTTGGCAAACACAAACCACCTATTTTCAGTCCCGCACACAAAGGCATTGACAGCTACGAAAGTGCTGACCAGCTAGCTAACGAGAACATTATTCCGAAAGCAATCCCTTGCGACGGGCATACAGGAAATCAAACGATGAGACGATCCTCCCATAAACCGCTAGTCAGGAAATGGAAACCGACACAGAGTTGCAGGGTTGCAAGGCTATGTGTAGATGGTACATTTGCAGATTCTTGCCATTAAGAGAAAGAGAATACTCAAGACTTCTGGTAGGACTCCTGCCACTGCTTGCTAAAACGGCATTCGCTCAAACTAGGTTCAATGGTAGACAAAAATATGCAGAGGTACGAGGAGACAATGAGCGTATAATTTGCAATGGGCCAAGGTGTATAATAAAATCTTCCAAATGAGGTTCATGAATAACAATTAGTTGTTTGTAAATGTATCTGCCAAAAAAAAGGACGCTGTTTTAAGTCCGCATGAGGCCCTCATTAGGCAGCCAGCATAACTTAACATAACCCACAATTCGGCAATTGGAAGAAAAATCTGTTTCTATTAAAGGCCGTCCTTTTGAAGGTAATAGCGGCAATTGACAAGCTTTTCATCAAATCGATGAGAAAACAAATTAGGAAAGAAAAGGTGAAGCCCGACGAAATACCAAATAAGAGCTTGCACGAGCCAAATATGCATTATTTATAGTTAAAAGGAAGAACCGCCCTAAAGTACAATACAGAAGTAAGTAAGCTCGTAAATGTTTAACAAAACAAAAATGTGTGTTTTTTTGCTTGCTCATATGTGCGTATGTATATATGCTTTATGTGTTATACATACCAAAATCGGAAACGTTGAGGCGTTGTTTCCGATGCAACAGAAAATGTCTGCTACACGAATGCGCGGCCAAGGCAGCCAGCGCACAGAGTGTCGACAAATGTGGTAACTCGTACTACGTACATAGAATAGACTAGAACACATAGGCACAAAAGAATAATGCCAAACAAATTTATGCATACATACTTACCTACATCGTATTTTTCAAAACTAGGCAGGAGAACAAAACTTTGAAAGGAAGTTGCAAAAAATGGCTACTCAGCTCTTCATGACTGGAAATCCTTTATGCGGCAATCCATGTATGTAAAATAATCGGCCAAAAAAAATTGAAAGGAAACGAACTCGAAGCAACAGTTTCTTTTCGAAGGATGTCAAATTGGGGATTTTTCTTGTTTGTACTATTTAGTTTTGTTGATCAACATAAAATAAAAGGATTCTCCATCAGCAATGAACTCGTTTTAAGCTTTGCTGGCAAACAAACTGGGTTACGATTTTTCTAATTTTCTATCGTAAATGGGAGTCTACTTGACGGCATGACTGCGCACAAAGATACGTGCACTTGCACTCGACTAACAAACCAAAACGGTTATAGGCGTCTTATAGTGTTGTAAATTATGTTTACGTGACACTTGTAACATCTTTGCAAATGTAAAAGCATGCTCGTATACTCGTAACTGTGCATACGTTTTTGTTAAAGAGTCTAAGGGCCATTTTCATCATCTCTGGTTAACACTAATCCGCAGTTAAACATCGTTACCGACGGTACTAACTCCATTAATTTAACATTGGGTCGGTAACGTCGGTAACAATGTTTAACTCGGGGTTAGTATTAACCAGAGATGGTGAAAACGGCCCTAAATCGTAGAAGATTATTGCCAAGTAAAGTTTATTTATAAGTATATATAGATATATATATATATATATATATATATACATATATAAGTATTTATTCTTTTCTAACAGTTAAATATGTATATGGTGATGCATGGAATCACACTGAACCAAAAATCCATCTCTGGATCAAAGAAAAACTTTCTTTACTTTAAGATCGAAAATTCTTCCGAATGAGTAAAAAATTCTCCCGAATGCGTAATTTTTCTTTGGAATGTGTAAACACGTACACAAAAATATGGAACCGTGGATGTAATCTATCATTTTGAAGAAATGTTGGGCATGAAAAGAGGATAAAACTTGTTTAGTGTGGTGTTTCGTTCCCATTTTTCTTCATTTTGATTGCTGTTTTTCTTCAATTAAGAGAAGTTTTTTTTTGGGTGCAAATCTTTATTTATTGAGAGAAGATCTTGATTGCTTAAACATTCAATGTGAAATTGAAGGGAAGTATTATTGGATTTATTTTACTTTTAACGGCAAAGTGTGTTTGTTTAATTATATCTAAATTTTATTTGTTTTGATGGTCGAGCTTTTTAGAGGAATACAATTTTTCCGCTTCGCAACCATGTATAGTACATTATTTTCGAATTACGAAGTACACGCAACGTATTTTGTGTTGAACGTAAACTCGATATCTACGTGTTGCAAACACGGTTGTCACAGTGTGTAACTTTCTACCAAAATTAGGAGAAACCGGTTGGTAGCTTAATTACATTAGCTCTGCTTTTGTACGCAGTATCCTGTAAAAATCAGTATCAGTTTTTATTTGTTTTACTGGCTGGCGTTTTCGTATGCGGGAACTTGGAAGAAACAAGCAAAAGAGAGGAAATTGCGAGATTGAAAATGATAGTTGAAATTTTTACTAGTAATTATTTAATAATAGATTGGCGCTTACACATATGTTGGTGTTTGGCCTAGCTTCTCCTCTGATTTTTGGCGTGCCCCTTGATGTTGTTACACAAGGGGAAATACAGGTTTTGCCTGATTTCTCCCATTTTCAATGAGAACTTACCTTGGATGAAGGGCAACTTTTATACATACAAACACTCTTGACGAGCCACGATAAGTTGTCAATTCTGGATGCCTCAAAATCCCTATCAATTGTAAAATAATCCGTGCGAAATTGTATTTAATCCTTATGGTCATGTAATCTTATGTGAATTCTGTTAAAATTCATCAAAGATCGAAAATTGCCGTGAACGTCAAGTAAATATTCGAAGCGTTGTTTAATGCGATTACAATCAGTCCGCAATATATATACTTAAATACATACATATATACACGTGTAGTTGAAATCATATAAATGAAAGAAGTAACACGTTGCACACCGTCTTCAAAAGAATCACAACTCAAAATTTGGCATTTTTGAAATTATGCGCTGAAAATATACTCAGAGTTTTTATTTACCTTTCAGAAAAAGCTGGAGCAAATTTTTGTTATAATTTGTTAAAAAAACCTAAGGTAAAACCGTGCTTGCCCACATGAACTACCTTCTTTTTTGTATCATGGCAGATCCTACTGATTCAATCATTTTACAGCTCTGGTTTGCATGTATGTATATGTGTAACAAAAATATTTATTGGATCACTGTGGGCAATGATGATCATCAATTACCACCTGTGCATGGTTGAAAGCCATACAGTGTCCGCACTCAACTCCTGACGAGCATGCTTAAAGTGTCACCATTTTATTACTTTAGAAACCAAAACGTTAGTAAATTGTTTAAGCTCGCTGAAAAGTGCACTACGCTTAAAATTTAAGCCTAAACTTTCCCTAAAATTAAAAGCCAGCTGATGGTCTGTGTTGGATATTATGGATTAGTCCAGCTGGCTGCATCTATTTACTTCTTGGAATTTGCTTATATGGCCAGACGGCGGGCGCAAAATGTCCCTTTCATATACTCGTATTAATTTCATGCAATTAACTTTGCAAGGAATTTCTTCCGCATAGCCATTTTAAATTAAATATACATACAATCACCAAAAATCAAACATTTCTTACGAACTCTTAGTTGGTATCCGACCAAGGAGTACCTAAATTAATGAAAATCTTATTATCCACGTCGTTTGATGACTCATTATCATACCATTCGCATTTTCCTAGCCTAATATCAACTCATTGTTTTATGCAATAAAAAAAAATTTACATATATTTTAATGCATAATTAAATCATTGAAATGCTAAACTTATGGAGGCCGAACACAAACAATCAAACCCCCTCTCTCACCACACACAAGAAAGCGCCCGATTGTTGTTATATTAAATGGCGCTAAAGCTAGCATTGTTTTACGTTAAGGCCACAATTCAATTATTTAACGATGCTCCAACGCCATCGTACATCCTGATGGCACTAACAGCCATAGATAATAGATATATCCACCTACACCTACCTACATTTAAATTTTAAAAGCTCGTACAAAATGCAGCAGCCTAAATGTAGGCAGCAAATGTTGCGGTGTGACATAGCAGCTTAGCAGGACCAGCCGCCATTGAAGTCACTTCGGTTGGCCTAACAGCGAAAAAGCTTGCTGTACTGGTGGCACAACGTGCAGGGAGTACCGGACTGGCTATCTCGTTAATGGCGACCACATTGAAGATGCGTTCGTGCGTACAATTTACGTGATCCTTGTCCGCGTGCACAGCACATTTTTATGACTTTTTCCTTCTGTTTTACTTTTGGTTGCTTTTCAACTACACTTGTTGGAATTGTTATTTATTTTTCTTATTGCTGTTGTTGCTGCCACAATAAGGCTCTAGGAAAGGAGATACTTTACATTTTTCTGATAATAAACGACAATTTGAAGCGCAGCACAAGGTTAAGCGAAATTGAATTAAAATTCGATGGAAATGCGAAAAGTTTTACAACCTTCGAATAAGCACCGCACCTATATAAGATTATTAGGCTGTCTGTTAAAACTTCGCTTGTAATATAATAGGCGATTACTTTGTTAGAACAATTACTACTTTATGGAAAGAGATTTTCGGGTGGGTTTTAAAAGAAATCTGAAAATAATGATTTTATATTGTTCGCTTTGTTTTCAGCTTATTTTCTTAGGCAGCATAACAAACGTCGCGTTAGCAACAATTATTGGCTTGACAAGATTTCGATTTCGTTTTGTACTTGTGAAAATTGGATTTGTCTTGATAAAACACTTCGTATTTTTATATATACCATTTTGACAATTGTAAACTGTTTTAATTTACATGCAACAGCAAGATTGTTAGTAGATGCATTTTCTTTTTTTACTTTTCTTTATTATTTTTCCTGTTTTGCACTAATACTATTAATCAATATAGGACCGAGACCATAAAATTCACCAACTGTTTTTTTTCTTTCAGAAGTTTCGCCAGATGCTCATAAACTAAACTAGAGATGTCCAGCTATAGGTGCCAAGTCGAAGGATGTTTCGCGGTACGACATGACCAGCAAACACTTGAATAGTCGTACCTTTGAATATAACTATCTCTCATTCCATATTCTTTGAAGTTCATCACTGATGCGAATAAAAAAAACGATCTCTGTTCCAATGATTCATCTGGTATACTATGTGTTCTATAGGCATCTATGTACATAAGTTTACATACAGGGCAAAGGGCCGCAAACGATAGACTACGTTATGTTTACGGTGGGGTTTGTCTTGCCAACTGATGCCAAAGCGAAAGTAAGTCCTTCTTTTGCTAGTATTTCCATCGTTGAATGAAGAGATCGTGCTCTTCTTTTACAGCCAACGGCATCGCGTTGAATACTTTCAGGGCTGTAGAGTTTGTGTTCCTTCGAACGGCATGATCAAGCTAACGAAGTCGCTGCACTATTTCTATATCATTGTACAGTACAAATAGATCATAGATCATCTTCTATGGTATTCACCATCGCCAACACGCAAAGGCCAGTAAATGTTCTGCAGAACGTTTCTCTTGAATACTCAAAGGGCCGCTTCATCTTATGTTGCCATTATTCATGCTTCTGTGCCTTATTTCAGCGCTGGCATGATGAGTGACTTACAGAGTGTAGGTTTTGTACGATGAGAGAGAAGTTCACTACTAAATTCCCTACTCAGTCCAAAGTAGCACTTATTCTCAAGGACGATTCTCCATGGGATTTCGAGGCTGACATTATTATGGGCGTTAATGCTGGTTCCCAAGTAAAATAAATTTTCTACTTTTTCGAAATTATAACAGACAACAGTGACGTGAGTGCACTGACTGTTTGTTTGCCACCAGGAGGTATTTCGTCTTGCCCTCGTTCTCCTCCAGAACCATTCGCTGTTGAACCGATATTATCGGCATACGCCAGTACTTGTACGATCTTATTAAATACTGTAACGGAGCTATTCAGTTTTATGGCTTTTATTATCCTTCCCAGCATCAGATTAAAGAAGTCGCACGATAGAGAGGAGCCCTGTCTAGAACCTCGTTAGGTAATGATGGTATTATTCAACGGTTTTTTACACATCCGTGTTAGTTTCGCGGAGGGAAAAAGTCGAAACATCGTCTTGTATAGATAACTCGTTTTTGTTCACCTTTTCGTAGATTTAACGCAAGGTGAATTCTTGGTTTGTTGCGAATTCCAAAGCCACAGAAATAAATTCGCTCACTAAGACCTTGTACGCGACGGTATTTCCCGCATATGGCGGGCTACTTTTGGGAAAGCTTGTTTTCAAGCATGCGTTCTCCCGATTATATTATGCTTAAGAGTGAATTCAAAGAAAGTTCTTGCCACCGTACTTATTCTTAACTCGCGAAATTGATATTCGAAACCCGTCATGGTCGGGAGAAGGGACATCGATTCCGCCGTCTTCTTGTGAGGCCTCAAGAAGGTGGAAAGGTATTGTCCTGTAATTAGATTACGCACATTCGAGTTTTGCCCATAAACGGCCGTTGCTGTTCCTACATCAATTTGGTCAAGAAATCTTACCTTACATAACTTTTGCATCGATCGTTTCGCCCATTTCGAGATAGATCGCGCTAACCAAATCTTTTGCGTATATGTTTTTGGCAGTTTTTGTGAATTTGCAAGCATTGTGTAGGCTTTGGTCTATTCAAGATGAAATGATAGACCAAACTGAGCGCAACTGATAAGCGCGTGGTAAGATCATACCAATTTGTGGCCGTTTAATCGCTGTCGGAAAATGGAATCTCAAAAGCTACTGCCCTTTACAAATAGCAATAGCGCGGCTTCAAAGCAACAAAGCCGCAAGAGAAGACAACCTGTCAGCTGAGCTATTCATATGTAATAAAATTTCTTATAAAGTTATATAACTGTATGCTTTTATTTTGGTCGTGTAAAAAAATTTCCTATACGGTTTTGAATTTTATGCTGAAAATATAATTCGAGCAGTAAGATTAAATCGTACAGTCTCCATTTACTGCGAGAGATTACTTTGATATCATCGGTATTATCTTTCATTTTACTTTTATGAAGAAAGAAGCGAAGCAAAATGCCTGCTGGCGGCAAGATAGGAATAGGGAAGCTTTTCTTCGTTTGAAAGATTACGTGGACAAGAAGGAATTGGTAGAAGACCGACCGTTGAACCTCATCTGACTCAATTTATTAAAGTTAGTTAGTTGATGACTTTAAACGTCACTAAGTGTGATATTCAGGGCAAAGTGGTAGCTAGAGTCAGCGTTATGGAACAATTAGAGTATGTTGGCAGCAATACTTCCCTTATATTGCCTCAGCGTTAGACACTTTATGACTATGAACATGCATAAAGAAACACATATTTATACATAATTTTTTTTGCACTATAAGTATCATACGGGTACAATGTAAATGTTTAAAAAGAAAAACCCTTTGCTTTGTCTTATTTTTGCAACGCTTTTTTTACATATTAGCTGCCTGTTGTTGTATATTTGTTAACAAGCCGCAGGGCTGATTGAGCCGTCGACTACCGCAGTACTTTGCTGATTGTTCAGCAAGGCCCTGGTCTCGCCTCAACTCATGTCCTTGCTACTAACCCATACTACTTTCTATATGTACGTCCTTTTTGCAGCTGCTTTACATTGTCTTCCATACGGCAATTGTTGCATGCGCTGATAAGCAAATAGATTTGCCACAAACTGAAATGTTGCTGAAACAAAGCCACTCGCAAACTCTTCAGGTCACTCACTATCTATGTATGTACTCACCACACCCACCTCTGTGAACTGCCACAAGGATAACTAAATTTGAGCGGTGCTGTGGAAGCGTTGTTGGTGGTTGCGTGCTGGCTTTACCTTAGCTGCCGTCTACTTTTAATGAATGCCAGTTGTTATTGTGTGTGTATATTTATACGAGTATAGTATGTAGTATATGTGAAGGATTCATTTTTTTTTTGCCTCAGAAAGCCAATGAATCACGTACGGCTTCATAGCGACCACACGATTGAATTAACGAGACGGCCAGTCAACAGCAGACTAACACAACGAGAACGACAAAGGGTAAGGAGTGAGTTTGGAGTGTGCCGAAATGCTGATGAACATCCTCAGGATCAAAGCCAAGAGGCAGCAAGGTCAAAAAAAAATTACTAATAACGTACACACAAAGTTATGCAGTTCTACATACATACGTATGATGTATGTATAAGTACTTCGCGGCTACGTATCGTCCTTGTGTATAAATTCGATTCATTGTATTGCAATGCCTTTGTTACCATTCAACACAGTCCAGCAGTGCCCAAAAATTTAGCAAAAAATTTCAACCGCGTTCCGATTTATTTAGCGGCAACAGTTCCTTCTAGCTTTTTTACTCATGAACTTTAAACCGTGCCTGAAAATAATTTGGCCGAATCTAAGATATTTTTGTAAATAAATTTCAATTTTTTTTTTTGCCTAACGTATTTACATATGTGTCGGCTTTTTACATTTCTCATCATATCCTTGGAATTTACAGTCGTAACCTATATATCGGTCTTTTTTGTCCAATTTTCTTGCTCCAAAGCTTATTGATCTGACCATTCTACCTTCCACTCAGATCTCGGTTCTTACCCCTCTTACCACACCAATGTCGGTAAATAAAAATTCACAAAAAATTATTAAACCTTTGCTAAGGAAGTGTTTCCATTATTCCAGAAGAACCATTTAATTTTTTTTTGCGAAATGTTAGTATGTATGTACAAATGTATAAAAGCGTCCCATAGGTTGGGAAAAAATAGTTCTCAAAATGGCTTTTCAATATTTACTTCACGGGGTGTACGGCGAATTTTTTCTTTCTTTGTAAGGTGGTACGGACTAAGGTACATACATGATCTGCATGTACTATATGTAAACATACGATGACCATGTTTATGGGGATCGAATACGGGACAAAAAATAATTTTTCTTATACGTTCTTCAATGATCCTAGATGTATTGGACCTGAAACATCATCCGTAACGTAACATCTCTAATTTATAGGATATTTTTTCTCGAGATTTTTACCCCACAAAATTAATTACAAAAAATTCCTTAAATTTTAGTACCTACAATAAAGTGCAAGTTTGAATTAGCTAAGACTTACCGTTAATTTTTGTAACTTTTGAATGACGGTTGTACGCATTTTTTTCATAAAAACTATGTTCGACAAAATTTTTAAAAGGGAAGCAAATGAGCATCTCCTTGCACTTGCACTTTATTATATTCACTTTTGATAAGCTGAAAAACTCCAAACAAATTTTTTTCTAGAGATTCTGATTAAAAAGTTTCATGAAACTTTGCAGAGCTATTTTTTATAGGTTTTGGCACAAAGTCGGAAATATGGCTTCTGTTAGGAAAAGATATTTATTTCCATAAGCCAAGCATTGCTAATTTATATTTTGGCCACTGTATATATTCCTCGATTAGCATGCAGGCATGCAGATTAGAAAATACTAACTGTTCATGAAGAAAATCACGATCACATAACAACATCACTTAAAACTGGTTCATAGGCATGCCATTTTAATGAGCTCGTTTCTGTAACTCTTATCTTCCGATTATTTCTCTACTGGTAGTGAATATATGTACGTCATTTTCTACTACTTATTAACGGCAGATAACAAAGTGGCGAATTGAAATATGAATATGGTAGAGAATTGTTACAGAAACGAGCTACTGTTAAGACATTGGAATACCGCACACCGAATACGGGACAGATACAGGATATTAAAAGGAATACAGAACCTTTGGCGTTCCGCATAAAATAAATAAAGTACCAGGACAATTGGTCAAAAAAGAGGGCGGGTGGTCACCGTATGTGTACAGCAAAATATGTATGTAATTAATTACAGTGTGTTTCACAAAGCAGATTCGCCTGTAAAATTTGAAGAAAAAGTGTGTGAAATTTTAATTTCTTGATTTTTCGTAGCAAGTTGTTTTGTTATGGACATTCTCTTTTCCCGAATGTTCGCTTTCATTAGAGCTCACATATTTTCAACTGGATTTGCATCTGGCCTCAGCGAAGCACAATCAATCTATTGTATGAGTATTCCTGCTTTCAAATATGTGCTTAGTCGACTCCGGTGTTTCGGGTCATTGTCTTCTTGAAGGATCCATTCATTTGTATTACGTCCCATAAAGTTATGATTTCGACTTTAGGAAGCGTTTTTCATGCAGTTTTATCATAAATTTGGCATCAAGGTTTTGTGTAAAGACAGTCAAAGTATCGAATCCCTTTTCAGAACATCATCCGTAAAGATGGACCTTAGACGGGTGTTTAACATACCGCTGAACAAATTTAGTGCTTTCTTCCAGTAATTCCAAACAACGAATGATGATGATTCGTCTGTAAATATCACTTTGCTCCAATCACGGCCCATATTTTCCCTCACCCATACTAATGGTTTTTGAGTATGCATTTCAGTCACAAGGGTTTTTTGAAGTGTGCTGCTGACGCTTTTTGGTGCCACATTCCTTCAATCTCAGTAAAATCAGACTACAAATGGAAAAGTCTATACTTCTTAACAAAGGCTTTATTTCGCTTGCGTAAAGGCCCGATCATCGATCATTTATTTAACAAGCAACTACCTCGAGGTGAAGCTCGGCCAAACACTAACATATGTATTATGTATAATTATTATTATTATTAACCACTTCGAATAACAAAAGAAAAATGAAGTACTCACCGCACTGCGAAATTAGAATGTAGATGTATTTTGAAGTTTATTGCTATGTTGGTTGAGTTATTATACGCAATCTATTATGTTTGGCAAATATGTGTTTATGTTTTGCGAAACACAGTGTATGTACGGCAGCATAAATAATTATAAAAATAAACGGTATGAAGAGTTGGCGTGTTTTTTCTGAACTTCTGCTGGCCAAACTTTATATTCCTGTATACTATTTGTAATGTACTTATTTTTTCTTGCTTCCTTCTCATATTACTTTACTCGCCGCACGAAAAAGACTTCATTAAGATAGAGTCAGCAGATATAAACTAACTTGACAATGGGGTTGCACCAGACAAAGTGAAGTGACTCAATTACATATGTATTTCGAAGTAGGCACAGGCAAGTAGTTGCATACGTACATATGTACGTATTTACTGACCATTTTATGCGATTCCATTGAAAATGATTGAGACATTTTTGGTTAAGTAAGAAAATGTGTTGGTGGTATAAGGGAACCTCTGCGTGGTTCACTCTGGGTAATCCTATATAGCTTGAAGATCTGTGGCTAGCTCAACCCAAGATCCGTGCTTTCGTAGGTAGGCTCTACTTTGGATACTCTTTTTTCACTTTTTTCACCCGTTGATATCGAGTTGGTGGTTGCGTTATTCTGCCACCATAGTTTCGAGGTAAAACTAATTATTCCTGCTAAAGTAATGACCATCACAATGACATCTGTCGACAATAAAATTGTGGTATAAATGATGTTGAGACTACTTCCGGTTTTCGGTCAATCCTACTCTGAATATATGACCCATAGGGGTATACGCAATTCTTCCCTTCGACGGCACCATGGAACGCAGAGGGGCCATAACCTTGGCGACTGCACTTACAATTTCCCACAAATATTCAGAAACTCACTGCTGAAACAACCAACCAGTTAAGGGTGGAGAAGGACTCTAACAGCCGCACTCAGAGTCGTTTAATGATTACTTAAGGTGTCCCTCAGTAGCGATTTGAAAAAATTCCCTCTCAGAGTCGGTTAATGATTCGTTAACGGCATTTAATGAACATTAAAGTTAAGTAAACAAAAACCTTTACTTAACTTTTTAACGAATGATTTTGAAATTTTTTGTTTGTTTTCAATAAATTTCAATTTCAATGGCCCAGTGAGCAGAGCACTTTCGAGCCATTCAAGAGATCCGAGTTCAATCCTCGGCATCGAATTTTTTTATAAATTTTTTTTTTTAGTTTTATTGCTTAAAAAATTCATATTTTTTATTTTATTTAACGTTTGGAAACTTTTTTGATTCATCTTTTTTCTTTTACTTTCGGTTTCTCAAATTTATAGTTTTTCCTGTTTTAAAAAAATTATTTTTTCATCTCGTTTGGTTTTTTAGAAAACTTATTGCTAAACGATAAATATAATAACGCTATTAGCACATCTTTCAATTAGTCATTCGAAATACAGAAAAGGGCTTTCAATATAGTTGCCGAAACATAAATACGTTTACTCTCGAAAGACTGAGGCGAGTTGAAAGACAAAATTGGCCTGTTATTGGTGTTGTTTGTCTTTTAGCAAACAGTTTCTAAAAATTTAATTAAATTGAAAAAAAATTTGTTTGGTTTTTATAGCAATAAAGTCTATAAATCAAAAGAAAATTAGATCAAAAATGCAAAAAAAAATTAATAAAGATAGTTTATAAAAATTAAACCAGAAAAAATAAATAAATAAATAATGGAAAATTAAAATCTTCCTGCCCTAGGACTCGAACTCGGATCTCTCGAATGGCATGCCAGTGCTCTGCTCACTCAGCCATTGCGTCTGTGAGCCAGTGCGTACAAAATGATATAAATACTTATTTTTATATTTTATTTCAAACTGAACGAAAAACGTGAGTGATGCCACAAAAATGAAGGGCCGTAATTGGGGCCATACTTAAATTTTTTATTTAATAATTTTTAACTCTGAGAGGAAACATTAATTAACAGATTTAACGATCATTAGTTAAGTGCCCATTAGAGCTAATTTAAGCAACGTTTCTGAGTGCGGCTGTAAGCTGAACTGATTAGTTATATTTCTAACATGATCAGTCTGAGAGTTATCAGCGCAGAAGAAAGCGCGTGGCTTTGACCCCGTCTGGGATTTTTATGAAGATGCTGACGAGAAAATGTAAAGGAATGCAATAACTAGGGTTTATAAAGTTTGGGAGTGAAGTAACTGGAAAAAAACATAAGATCCAAGATGCCGAAATGTTCCTATATCAAATTTATTTTTAAATAATTTTTTGCATTGATCATATCTTTAAAATTTCAAAGTCCTTTGAAAAAAATCTTGAGGTCAGAGTGAAAAACTAAAAACGCAGATTTACTATAGTTGGCCTATAGTTTCGTGAGTATATCGATTCTATCGTTTGTTTTGATATTTTTCTTTGTCGCACTGTGTAATCAACGTGTCTACTAGAAGTAAGTTGCGTCAAAAGTTCCGAACTACACATTTTTTTAAGTCTTAATTTACGCCCGGTAAACGAGAAATAATCGCATGAGTGCAAATTTGAAGTAGCCAGGGTTCACCGTTGACTTTTGATTTTTTTTTTTCCAAATAAGCAAGTCCTCTAATATACCGAAACTGTCAACAAATAAAACTTGTTAAAAATTAACGCTAAGTACCAGCTACTTCAAACTTCCACTTATTATACTAAAATTGGTTATTTTTTTCATTTGAGATAATTAATTGTTTTGTATTTTTATAAAAAGTTCTTATTTTTGCGAGCGCTAACTGAAAAATAAACATAGAGGGGCTGAAATTTAGACCGAAAGAAAAAAAACATGCGTTTTATTGCACCAGCCTAAAGAACATATCGAGGGCTTATATTCAACATGACCTATTTGTAGTTTAAAAAAACTACTTTCTAATACTAGAACCTATCTGGAACTTAATTGTCTTCTATGGGCGCAATTTTAACTTTGAAATTGAATAGTTAATTCTTCTGACAAGCGATATATAATGTTAGTATTGACATCGTCGATGACACTTAAGTCTAGGAAGAATTTTTATATAGGAATCCTATTTTTGTAAAAGCTGCAGATAGGTCATATTGAATATAGGCCCCCGATATTCATATCTATGTATATTTGTTTTACTTATTTGTTTTCTTAAAAAAACTTAGTAGTACATTACTTAATGCACTAAAAGAAATCATAAAATTCTGAAATCAAGTTTCCCAAAAATATACATATGTACATGAATTCGGTTTACGGGCTTTTATAGCGGTTTCACTATTTCACGTAAACCATAAATTCCCTTTCCTTCACCATTATAAAAGTATATACATACATACAGACGTTTGCACACGAAGCAACGTTAACTATCTAATAAAGCATCAAATTGGTACACACTAAACCCACTTTTATGATTGCAAATGTTAACGTCTTTCACTCATGGTGTACAATATTTTCCATGCAATTGCACGCGCTAAATTATTATTAAGGGAAAAGGCTTGCAGTCCATCTGAGATAGGTTTTATTGCATCATAATAAGTTTATTATTTGTGGTTTCTATCAGTGCCAACAGCTCATCAAGGTCGTTTGAGTCAAAGGATTTACAGGGTGTCTTAACAGTGTTAAGTTAACTCCCATGCCAATACTTGGAGGGGTGATAGTTAGATTGCCATGTGAGGAACATACTTATATATTTGTTATATGCTGATGTAGCCTAATGGGGATGGTTTTAGAGATATCAAGTAGAATAGATGTGTTTTTTGAAAATTAGAATATTCTCTTCTTTAGAGACAAGCATTTTATCTAAAAAGCTTAATTCAATATCAAGTATCTTTGACCAATAGAATCGAACACCATCTCCAAAGTTGCATGATTTCCTTTCGCTGCTTATTCCAAGATTTTAACAAACATTATAAGTGCTTTGACACATCTGAATCGCTTTATAACCGACTTCAAAAAAGGACGTAGTTGTCAATTCGTCGGAATATTTTTTTTTATGTATATTCCCGCATTTGTACCACGTCGACCGATTTCTATAATTATTTTTTATAGAAAAGGTGGTACCTCAAAGCGGAAGCTGAGCAGTGCATTTAATGCACACAGTGTCACTTATTGAATCGTTTGAATGTGTTAGAATGCCGACCGCTGGACTAGACCGAGCCAGCTACCCAACAACCAGTGTTGCCGTTTTGATCCATTTACTTCAAAAGTGATACGTGTTTGTACAACTTTTCGGAAGATACTTTATTTTTTTACTCAATTCGCGTATATTTAAATTTTCCGCGTTGTACAAGTACATATTTTGATACATTCCAAAGAGAAAATATATGCATGTTTATGCAGTGGCAGCTTTTAAAATTTGATCGAAAATATTAAACGTTTTTAATTTACTTTGCTTGCCTCATACATAGCTTTGCGGCTTTAATTTTAAAATTAATCCAATATAAAAGAGAAATATATTTTTACTACAATTGTAAGGAGGCGTATTCATGGTCAAAATAAAGTCTACACTGAAGGTAATTTGATCTTTTTTACATAATTTCCAATGAGTTTAACGTGGAAAGTATCACATAATTTAATAGTTTCAATTACATATATTTGTATTCAAGTTTCTCTCACTATATCTCAGATATTTACTTCATGTACATCAGTGATGCCCAGAGAAAGCTTTTACTCTGTGCGAGTCCATACAAAAACTACAGAAAGCTTTGAAGAGTTCTGCCAGCGTAACGGCTTAATAGATTGGTTTTTCATTCTGAGCATATATGTATACATTTGCCTTTACTTATAGCGATTCCTTTTGGCTGTTACAATGTGAGCAAAGTTATAATACCCATGAGCTCAAGTGCGCTCGGGTATAAAAATGGCAGCATGCTGGTTCTGTCGCAGCTATTTTCAAACTCTTGGAATTTCCAGATTTTTTTTTTTTTTAATTTTAATATCTAGTGTATCCCCAAATGAAAAAAAAAATACATTGAGTAAAAGATGACTATGATTTGAAGAACTAAAGTTCCGTTTTTATTGACACACTCGAAATTCATTCTCAAATTTTTATAAACTACCCACTGGGAAAATAGGTAAGCACCTTCCGAGGTAAGCCATGTTTTCTTTCAGTTTTTAGTACCAAAATTGTCATCATGGCTAATGTCATCTACTAGTAAAGGGCAAAATGAACACCTCCGAAGACACATTACGTTGTCAGTTGCAAAATAACGTGCAGCCGAAGTTATTTCCAAGCACCGAACTACTCCGAGCGACTGCTCTGCATTACACGTAACTTACTTTGTATAGCGGCTCAGAAGTATGTCTGATACCAAATGTACATTCTAAATTCCTACTTACATAAGGCGGCCATGCCTTTGTAAAAGTAAGGGACGTTCGGCAGGTAAATGGTAATGACTGCCAGGTGAAGAGTAAGTTGCTAATAAGGTATTATTACGTGCTCCTAATTCCCACTGGGTATGTACATGAAGAACGTAATATATTTGTGCATAAGGAATACTGTGTAAAATTCTTAAAAGCCAGTATTTAATTACTTTTAAATAGTATGACTTTTAAGTTAAGGCGTGGGAGTAAACGTGTTCTACCATGTTCGGACCGACATCGAAAACATGTTTTCGTTTCTAAAACTGGTTTTCGACCTAAAACCTGCGTTTTCGTCCATGTAAAATCTGTCGAACGAAAACTACTTGAAAACTCACGTTCTATTCATTCTAATCGGTGTCTTCACTAGTTTTTTGTTCGATTATTTATCGAAGTGGAAGCCGCATTTTATTATCTTTAATATGCCAGTTCGGATTTGTTGTTTATTGGCCAAATTAAAATAAGAATAAAGGAAAAAGGTTGTTGAGGAGAAGAAAATGAAAGAGGAATATTTTGGTTTTGTTTTTTTGTAACAAAACTGTAAACAAAGGATGTAAGAAATGTCAACGAAAACACTAACAGCCGGTGTGAACAGCCTTAAGCCCACAATTCCAAAACTCGAATCCGACATCGGCATGCTGAGTACGTTGGAATTGATAGGAAGCGATCAAAATTGTGCACAATTGCACGACAGCGACACTGTTGCTACATAATATCGCATGCGTATCGGCTGTGCGACACGGTTTGGTTTCGCACCGCGTATTGTGTTGCGTGTCGTATCACTTAAATGTGCACTGCGTGCATGTCGATGTCGCTTTCACAACGTATCGCATATCGTATCGCTGTAATGTGCACCGTGCCTTAGATTACTGCGTATGGTGCTACGGAGCGTTTACGTTACATACGCAACTACGGGTATGTACATCAAGTTATCGATACCTACTTAAATCGATAATTTTTCATCCTTTTATATGCAACAAAGCGAAAATAATTTTCAGGCGTTATCCATGACATGCCTTTGGCGACACTTAAGTTTCAGATCGACCTATATCGGCAGCCAGTTCAAAAAGCCCTATCTCAGAAAACTTTTTAAAAACACCCTACTTCAAAATTCGGTTCAAAAACGCCCCATCCCAAGTACTTTCAATATATTTTCAATTGAGGTAGGGCGTTTTTGAACCAAATTCTGAAGTAGGGCGTTCCTGAAAAGTTATCTGTGGTATGGCCCGTATGCAGCTCTAAAGAAAACGGTCAAGAAAAATGTGAGCCTGATTTTTTCAGCATATATCGCGAGTAACATACTAAAATAGTACGCACTGAAGTGGACAAATCAAAAAATAAATGTTCAAAAAATGGAAAATTTTTGGAACTTTTCAAAAATTTTAATGCATTTTAGAATTCTTAGAATTTTCTAGGTTTCATATACCAATGCCATGAACATAAGCATTTTTCGACAATTTGTGATGTTTCACATTTTTACATTTTAGGCTGGGTTTCAGTATAAAAAAAATTCTCAAAATTTGGGATAATATAAAAATTTCTAAAATCTCAACAATTTTGTATTTCATTTTACCAAAATTTCTAGAATCTCCAAGGTTTCGACCGTTTTTGAAATTTCGTAAATTATCCTAAAAGTAAGAAATCTCAAGCAATTTAATAATTTCATAAAATTCAAAATTTTGGAATTTTTGTTATTTTCTAAACCTGCGAATATATTCAAACTTGCTGTGGTGTTCAACTATGTAAAATAGTACAAATTCGAAAATACAACAAAAAATTACAATTAAAAATTGAATATTAAGTAATTTGAAAATTTTGAAAATTCAGTGAATTCTAAGAACTGATAGGCATTTTTTACCAGTGTGTTATAATTATATGATAAAAATATCAATTTTCAGAAAAATAACGAAATTGATCAATCATTGCGCAATTATGCGGACACAGATCACAGATCAGGTCATAATTTTGAAATTTTGTAAAAGCTCACGATGATGCAGCAAAATTGCACTCACGTGTGTTCACAGGGCGACTTAATTCTTTTTTCTACAAAAATGCACAATATTGTTTTAAAACTGGCACTCGTTCCAAAACCATTCTACCATTTATAAATTATTGTTAATTATTCCACAAGAGTTTTCATTAAAAACCGGCCTCAAGCTCAATAAAATTGTTGAATATAATTGTTATAAGGCCAAAAATAACAAAAAAACAAAAAATAACTTAAGGACGAGCACACCTAAAAGCTAAACATTCTTAAAATAGAATTAACGAAAACCAACAACCTCATGATCAAGTGTGAATAGCTGCGCTTGATTGTAATTGGCCAACAACAGTTTATAAGGCGAACTTAGCACAGTGCGTTGGCAACTGACTGAGTTAGCTGGGGTCGTCGGTTCGAATCCCGCTGAAGAAGTCTGATGAGGAGATGTGGTGGTATCCGAAATAGCTATCGCTTCTACCAATTATAAATTATAGTTAATTTTTCCACAATAGTTTTCATTAAAAAAACGGCCTTAAGCTCAATAAAGTTGTTGAATTTAATGATAAAAAGATAATTTTGCAAGTCTCTCGGAACACGCAGAACTTACAAATGCATGAATATGGAATAGATATTTACCATCGCAGGCTGCAGCGTCTTTTGTATAAAGGAATTGTCTCTCAATAATAAGATTCCACAGTAAAAAATAAATCACAAAATGACAATCTACAGTGTTTTTCAATCAGCGGTACGTTTTCCCATATCTGGGGAAACTTTGCGGATAAACTGTCACGAATATACTGATTGATTTGCTCATGGATGGAGCTGAATGTATTTCCAAGATTTACCCACTGAGTTGCCCGTCTTTCAAAATTTAACGCTTCTAGATGAAGGCCTACTCAAATAACATGATACTTAAAGCTTAGCACACGGCTAAAATTTCAAACTCAAGTGAAATTTGGCACACTTTTTCCATGAATTAAAATTTTCAAAAGCATCGATTCATTATTGTAGCATTGATATTTCACGATATTTAAGCAAATTGAAATTCTCCAAAAGCATGGAAAATTTTTTTAATAAAAAAAAATAATAACTTGAAAAACATTGTAGATATTTAAATCACTATGCACTAAATTTTTTACGTAAAAAATATACATGTACACGAAAAATATACATGTACATATGTATGTATATATGTATGTATACATATTCAGCCTTAAATATGGCTTAAGAATATTTTAATAAAAAAGTGGTACTCTTCTTTCAACTTTGATTCAACTAATCGTCTGGGAGAGTTGGACAATGCAAACATGCTCTAAGCAAATAAAATTATAGTTTAAAAAAGTAAGAAAGTCTAAGTTCGGCCGGAGCCGAACATTAAATACCCGGCGCAAGTATTAAATATATGTTTTTTCACCTTTCCGAAAGGAACCGCTACATCGTAAGCCGGGCTGTATCAATTTTGAGTAAATAAGCGTCCTTAAATTTCGAAATATTGAAGTTTCAAGCATTTCTGAAATTTACCGATATATGGAAAGCGGCCGTAATTTTAGTCCGATTTCAATAATTTTCAACGTTTTGCTTTTATGTGGCAAGCACAATAACCGTACCGAGTTTGGTATAAATTGGTAGAACGGTTACCGAGATACGTATATGTGATCATAAGTGAGCGTTGCCACGCCCATTTTCCAAAATTTTACCATAAGCGTATTTCTTGGTAAAGAATTGTTGCAAGCATCAATTCTGAATAAATTAGCTTTAATATTTTCTGATTTATCGAAGATTTTGTATTTCTCTAAATTACCGTTATATTGGATGTGGGCGTGGTTATTGTCCGATTTTTAAAATTTCGGCCATTTAGAATGCTGCATTAAGGTCAACAACTGTGCCAAGTTTGGAAGAAATTGGTGCAGCGGTTACCAAGATATGCACATGTTACCATAAGTGGGCGTGGCTACGCCCATTTTCCAAGAATTTATAATTTTCTTATTTTTCGTCTGAAAATTATTGTAAATATCAATTTTGAGTGAATTATCTTCAGTAGTTACTAAAATATCGCAGTTTTCGTATTTCTGGATATTACCGTTATATGGGAAGTAGGCGTGGTTACACTCCGATTTCGCCCATTTTCAATACCAACCTACCTTGGATTAACGGAAACCTACTTACCAAATTTCGTTGAGATATCTAAATTTTTGCTCAAGTTATCGTGTACACGGACGGACGGACAGACGGACAGACGGACGGACAGACAGACATGGCTTAATCGACTTCTCTATTCATTCTGAGCATTTATGTATACATTTGTTTATATCTATCTCGATTCGTTTTGGCTGTTACAAACAACCGTTATGTGAACAAAATTTTAAAAAACTAAAACCTCCCTATTATAATTGCCATTCGTACTGTCATCAGGTATGTAACTTGAGAATAGAAATCGCTGCATCTTTTAGGCGCATCAATATTACATAGTTAAATCCCGAGCTAATAAAAGGAAGGTAAAAAAATGAACGATTTCGTGCGAAAGTGGGGCACCTACGCAACCTTCCGTAGGAAGGGGGACATAAAGTCAAAATGGGGCATGTACCCCCTCCCTCCATTGGGGTACGTCTGGCAACCCTAACTATGAGAGACCTCTTCAATCAGAAACGGCTTCATGGATTTAGATGAAATATGGCACAAGGGTCGCTAATAACTCTGACTAACATTTGGAATAGCTTTAGATTTATTAAATTAAATTATTGGCGTTTTAACGCTATCCGGGCTTACTAGTATTTCATTAAACTACCTGTTAAGTATAATTTGGCTATTATAAGATTCTAAACCTAACTGCCTACATAACTAATCTATGTACTGTACATAACACTTCCATTGTGCTATGCACATATAACTTAAACCTAATTAAACACCAACACGCATCCAGACACTTTCCAAGGTCGCATCACGTATTGAGATTTAAAATACAATGCATATTTCGTACTTTTGGCTGTGCACATAAACGTAAGCCACAAATCATGCACTCAAACATCTCTTACCCAAGCGATATGTGTCCTTGAGTCGCATGGTTTGCTTTCCCTTACCTAAATATTTAATTTCTTTCTTTGCATCAAGACCTGGGACAATATGCCTGTGATGCATGCAACATATGCGCACACTTGAATACATGGACACTAGCGTATGCACATATATACATGAATAGATATGCGTGTTATTCATAAGTACATATGAGCAGCTATTAAAAATTTTTTGAAAAAAAATTCGAAATAAAGCGATTGACATCCATATTGTAAGATACACTACTTATAAATAAATTGAATTTGGCTTTAAAAAGGGTGGCAATCCTCTTCAAAAATATTTTCGAAATTAATTTTTCTTAACTCAGGAGCTTCATCGAATCGATGACGAAATTCTTGTTTGTTTCTTGACACTTTCATACAGGCTTCCAAAAAGTTCGAAATATGCATGGCCTTCCATGATAACAACATAACTATTTCGTTTTGTATTCATATTTTAAAATTTTGCTCAATTTATAATTTAAATTGAATTTAGCTTTTAGGCACATCACAAAAACATCCTATATGTTACCATAAGTTACACCCTACTCGTGTGCCAAGTTTCATTGAAATCCATTCAGTTCTTTCAGCACGAAAGGGCAACAAACATACACACTAACTCTCTCATAAACTTTCACTGGTATGATATCACATACAATAGTAGAGCTTCGGCAGTATGTATGTATGTAAGTATATAGATATTTTATAAAACTTTCAGCTGGAATTAGGCGTTTCGACTTTTAAATGCAGGAATTATGATTCAGAGGTTTTGTGAAGTAATATATCTTATTATTATATATTATTATTAATTTAGTTTGACTAATTCTAAGCAAATTTGCCGAATAAACCATGAGTCTCAAAACAATTTGGAGTTTGCCAAATTCAGAAAATGTGTTCGAAGAAAATGTGAAATCTTTCACTGTTGCGTCTTCTGGTGGAAGTTTTATGATAAAGATAAGTGCAGAAATGGATTGCCATACCAAAAAATCCCTTATAGCAAGTTTTTATACAAAATTTAACTAAGTACTTCTCTTCGACACGACTGCAAAGTGCTAAGAAACCTATTTCCGCAGTTTGGAAAACTCCAAGTTGATTTTAAGCCCATGGTTTCTTAGGCAAATTTCCTTAGAACAATACGTGGAATCTTTCTATGCTACACACGCATAGTCGAAAAAATCTTTCATACAAATTGACCCGCCCTAAAATACATACTTTTGAATTATACATGCAATAAGAAAAATATTATACGGACACAAGTTAAAAATTTCCTTCTTGGAAAATGCTACAGATGATTCTGGACTCATTAAAATCAGGATTTATCGTAAGAAAAAATTGAAATCTCTCCTTCTACATGAGTTCACTCCATAATAAAGACACAAGACCCCTAAAAGTGGCGCATACCTTTGTGTGTATGTTTATATGTATGTGCACGCCGCATATAAACAAAGTAACTCAATGATGTGTAAGGAAGACATTGTTGTCACATTGTGTGTTTCATTTGTCAGTTATGCAGCAATTTGCCAGTTTATCTTCTGTTTACCTCTACGACTTTTGCCATTTCACCATTTCCTCAGTTTGTTTTCTGTGACTTCACTTGTTAGTATAGCAATAAAAAAATGCAGCACAAACTCTGTATATGTATGTATGTATGTATATATGAATGTACCTATACAAACTTGTGAAATGATTCTGAAGAAAATGAAGCGATGAAATCCAAACGCCAACAGACAAACAAACACTCTAAAAGAAAACTATAACTTAGTGAAAGGCGGCGGAGGCGAGATTACCACTGCGAAATGTGAGTAAGTATCTTTCTATGCTCAGCAATGCTCATCCATACACGCGTACTATATGAAAATAAATGGTGACAAAGTAACTGACGAATAAAATTTTCTTATAAGCGAAAGTTATGCTTATCGCAAAAGTGTTGTCATAAAAAAGTTTGTCATCAGCCACGAAAGCAAGCAGCCAGGCAACTAACCAACCAAACACGCAAGTAGACAGCCGAATAGCCAGTATGCAAGTCATCTATCTATCTGCTAGGCGCTGTACTCGTGGTAGTAGTTTTACGGGTAGAGTTGCTACAATTTAAGCTAAGCTTATAAACCAGTGTTGCCAGATGTAGCTTTGTGTTGCCTTAGATTAAATCTATTTATACTCAGAAAATACCAAATACGACTCTAAAGGTTATAATCGCTTAAATTATTTTGGCCGAGATCGGTATATAACTGGCGTCAACTAGAAGCATCGCGTGAAGCTATGTATGAAGAAAATACCAAATACGACTCTAAAGGTACCGTTTTTATCAAAAAGGAATTACGATATGGACAGAATAATTTTTCTCCTCTTCTTGACTGTTTGATATGCCCAAAAGAACAAGGGGATTTGTGTTATAATCGCTTAAATTATTTTGGCCGAGATCGGTATATAACTGGCGTCAATTAGAAGCATCGCGTGAAGCTATGTATCCAGAGGGGCCTTCTCTTCCCCTGCCTCCACCAGCTGGTGCTGGATTGAATGCTGTCTCGGCTGGAGCGTTAACTGCATTTTTGGAATATAGCTTGGCCGGCGGAGTCGTTGCGTTTTAATCCCAGCTCTATGTAGATGTCGTTGTAAAGCTCGTACATCCCTGGAATCTCTGTATTGAAACTCAAATGGCCGACTCAGTCCAAAATAGCAGTTATCGATAAGCGCGACTTTCCGTTGAATTTGAAGGCAGACATTGGGTCTCATGCATAAAAAGTGAGTTGAAGATCTGACTCGATTTTCACGTCAGTCTTATCCATCCACGCAATACGCTTGAGCTTGTGAGACATAACACCAAGGTTTATTTCGCGAAAACTGCTGCAGGTCGATTCTTGTGGATTGACTGGATTGAGCCCACGTCATAAATAATTCAATCAGAGCCCATTCGTTTATGCTGCTTTATTGCTTTCTAAACGACCTTCTAGTTATAATGAGGGACTGGAACATCGATGAAATCGTTTTCAGCTTGGACTTCACGTTTTCCGATGCCTCCACGATCTTCGTTATTAGTGAAACAACTTTCTCTACACACTTTAGGCGATCCTTGGATGTCAGCTGCCAAGATTATTGCATTTATACGCCCTGGTCTTGATACCTACTGAAGAAATCCAAGGTGCTTTCTTTCCGGTTGGCTTTTCAGTCGGCAGCGAGGCATTTTTCTTCGCTATTTTGTATGCGGTAAAATTCTGTGTCTTCTCCAGAGACAAAGCAAAACGAACGAGAGATTATTATTATTTTATTGAAAAATTATCTCTAATAGCTAAATTGAGAGTCGAATAGCCAATTTGTTGACTGTCTATTGCGTTTATAGATTCTAAACGTTCATAAAAATAAGCGGTTTTTTGCCTCAGGGAGGTGGGTGCTTATTCTGGCAAAATATTTATGCTCGTAATTTTTTTGGACTTCGCACATATACATTTAAAACACCATAAATATGCTTTCTGTCTATCTCAGTATGATTTAGTTCTTTTCTTAATTTTCCATAAATTGACAGCCAAGTAGCTAAGTAGCTTCTTGTACTGCCACCTCTTCTAGAGACTCTGACCATGGCGAAGTCGATCAGTCTCAATGAAAAGAGAGATTAAGTCGCCGAGGTCGGCGAGCGGAAAATTAGTCTAGGTTTATATGACCGGTCGATCTCTAGCCTAACCAGGATAACTTCGTTGCATGGGATGTGAAGCAGATATTATTTAGAACACCAATGCATTTGCAAATTTCAGCAGTACTTGCAGCTATTGTTTTGATATGTCTTTCAACTTCTCAATTGAGATACTACAAAACATTTTATAGGTTTTTTTACTCCAAAGTTCTTTTTATTCTCCTCACCGCATTTGCTATAATAGGCAATATAGATAAGCAATTTTCAGTTTCAGTGAATTGTAGGGAGTTAAATATACATACATACATATGTACATATGTACGAGCATATACAGCCTTATGTCATGTTCTGACCGACAACGAAAACACTTTGAAAACGAGTTTTAGGACTGTGGGCTGAAAACTGTTCACACCGGCTGTTAGTGTTTTCGTTGACATTTCTTACATCCTCCGATTACAGTTTCGGTACACAAAAATAAACCCAAAACTTTCATTATTAACCTCTTACTTTCATTCTTATTTTACTTTGGCCAGCCAATTAACAATAAATCCGAAATGGCGTATTAAAGATGATAAAATATGCCTTCCACTCCGATAAATAATGTAAAAAAAATAGTGAAGACACCGATTGGAATGAGTGGAACGTGAGTTTACAAAAAGTTTTCAGCGTTTGACAGAGTTAACATGGACGAAACACACAAGTTTTAGGTCGAAAACCAGTTTTAGCAACGAAAACATGATTTCGATGTCGGTCAGAACATGGTATTATGTTTATAGTTTTTTATTCCCAGCAGTAATATCCAGAGTCCTTTCTAGCTTTTATTTAATCTGTGAATATATTGAAGGCTCTGCGAAACCACTTCATTCCTATACACCATCCCCATTTTCTAGACTTGTCTAAAACCTTCTTAATGAACTGAAGCAATAAATATTTGTAAATCAGCTATTTTTTTACCAGCTACATATATGGTGAAAAAATTTGGTGTATCCCCTTTACTTAATAAAATCATGTAGGTGAGGTTGCCAAAAGTTTACAGTAGAGAGTAAAAACGGCCTTCTTGCAAAACGGTTCTCTCTCTTATAAAGCAAACTCACTGCAGGCTAGTTTCATAAATCGATATTTTGGTACGATTGGATAAGTCTTGATGCCAGGAGCTTCCGGTTAGCAAATCTCCTTTTTGGCACAAATGTCAGTTATGAGGCTTTGCAGAACGACGGTACGCGGTTTTGTATTGTAAACGACGATATGAATGTATTTATAATGGCTTATGCTATTTAATAATAAAGAAAGAATTTAAATCTAATCTAATAGCTAATGCGGAAAAGTACGCTAAATATATATGTATATTGTTTCACCTAGGCTGAGCATAAAACTGGGCACATGGGATCCAATTTTAGTTATTTCAAAGATTTTCAAAGGCTCTTGCAAATAGTCTGAAAAAGCACAATACATTCATGGTTAAAAATGCTTGCACTGTTACTGCCTAAGTGGTTTGGCCGAGTTTCCTCCTGAGCAGGGAGCGTTTTTGTCCATTCGAACGACGCGACCTAGCCGCTGGATTTTAATTCGCTACACTACATCTACTATATATCTTTGGTATATGGTTAGCCCGTCTGCGATATTCGCCATCGCCAACGTGCAAAGGTGTATAAGTCATTCGCAGAATCTTTCCCTCAAAAACTCCAAGAACAGCCTCATCAGATGTTTTCATTGCCCATGCATCCGCGCCATACACCAGCTCGGGAATGTTGAGTAACTTATAGAGTGTGATTTCTGTACGGTATGTATGTACATGCTATTATATTTAAAACATATTTTATCAAATTTAGGTCAAAACAACACAAAAAAATGTCGACTGTGGCAACTTTACTTAAACTAAAAGTAACTAACTACTTGCCACCAAACGAACAAAAGCAGCGCAGCATCAAAAGGTGACACTAGTAACTACCCGAGAAGTTTCCAACTGTTTTATATGTATGAATGTACAATATAATCCCAAAAACCAAAAACGAAGTGTGCTGAGATGAGCCAAAAAAATAAACCACTAAAAAAATGCGCTATTTTGAAGTATTTTCATGAAGTAGCGTTAAAAAGGATTCCAACAACATCAACTAGGCGACGTATTCTTTGCTATCACATCGTTTGCATTATTATAACTTGTTTCATATTTTTATACCCAATAATAGAGAAGGTGTGAAATATTTGAACCCGCCACCATACCGAGTATGTATTTAATAATAGAAACTAAAACTGTTTAATTACTTTTTAACTTTTAACAAATGGTTTTATGATAAGCTTTTATCACGGCAGAAATACACTCGGAGGTTTGCCATTGCCTGCCGCTATTATTTAGAAAAAGAAGTCAGAAAATATCGCTTGGTGCGCAAAACCTCCTCGTATCCGTTAAATACAGTGCCTCGTATGCTAGCAATACTTTCGGGAAAATTTCAAAGAGAGCAAAATCGGAACAAAGGTCTCCGGAATACTTTGCAAAGAACAAAACGGGAACAAAAGTCTAAAGCAGGGATCACACGATTTGTACATTTGTACCAATTTGTATATTTTGGCACTTGCAGATCATTCCAAAATTTTATCATAAACGTATTTGTTGGTAAAGAATTGTTGCAAGCATCAATTTGGAATAAATTAGCCTTAATATTTACTGATTTATTGAAGATTTTCTATTTCTCCAAATTACCGATTTATAGGATGCGGGCGTTGTTATTGTCCGATTTTAAAAATTTCCAAGTTTGGAAGAAATTAATGCAGCAGTTACCAAGATAAACACATGTAACCATAAGTGGGCGTGGCTACGCCCATTTCCCAAAAATTTATAGTATTCGTATTTTTCGTCTAAAAATTATTGTAAATATAATTTTTAAGTGAATAATCTTCAGTAATTACTAAAATATCGCAGTTTTCGTATTTCTGAAAATTACCGTTATATGGGAGGAAGGCGTGGTTATTGTCCGATTTTGCCCATTTTTAATTCCATCCGTTCTACGCCCGAAAGAAGTGCACGTACAAAGTTTCGTTAAGATATCTCAAGGTATCGTGTGCACAGCCAGACGGACGGACAGACAGTCACCGCTTAATCGATTTCTCTTTTCATTCTGATCATTTATGTATACATTTGTCTATATCTATTTCTATTCGTTTTGCCTGTTACAAACAACCATTTTGTAAGCATAGTTATAATACCCTTGTGCACAAGCGCACTCGTGTGTAATGAATTAAATAAAGTCAACGAACTTTTCTTGCACAGAAAATGAAGTTTTTTCATAAGTAGGTAGTTTACCCTAATGATAAACGATGTGGAAGTTGAAATGATCCAGCGCAGAACAGTCGTGATTCTCACCGAAACGATTTTTCATCGCAACACTCTGATGCCATCTCATCCTTAAATTGTCAAGCTGAATATCGGTAAATTGGAAATATCTCGAAAACGTATCCATAGAAAAAAATTAACTCGATTTTCGGAATCACAGAGCAATTCTATATAGAAATTAGATAGTGGCGTCTGGTGTAATTAATAAGAGTGAAACCATCTCATTATTCACATTAAAATTTAAAGTATGTATACTATTTCTAGTAAAAGTTTTTGTTCATTTTTAAATTGCACTGCCTTTGATTTTTAGTAACTTGATGTGGGGTTCCATAAAATGAAAGGTGTTTAGTAAGGGTTCCATCGTCTTAAAAGTTTAAGAACCCCTGCTCTAGCAGAACATTCCTCAGACGTTTTTGCTTTCGTTCTCTTTAGAAAAGTTTCCGTAAGTTTCGTATTCATTCTGTTCTTCCTGAGAACGTTCCCGAGAGTTTTATCCGCATTTTGTTTTTTTACGGAAACGTTCCGGAACCATTTTTTCTTATTTTGTTTCCGTTCAAACTGCTCTTAATACTTGTCTTTCCATTGGCTCTCTTGTAGGAACGTATGTATGTACTTGATATTATATTTTGTTCTCGTGCAGAACTAAACCTTAACTGGAACTCGGTCCTTGGTAAACAATAAAGAGTTTAACTTAATATAAAAAAAAGTATTCGAGTGGCGGATAAATTATTTCGTTTGTTATTCGACTATTAATGAAAATAAATACAGTAATATTCTTGTTAAAACAGTAAATAGAGTTCAACTAACTGACGAACAGTGACAGTGATTAATGAAAATAAATACAGTAATATTCTTGTTAAAACATTAAAAAGAGTTCAACTCACTCACGATCAGAAACGAGTTCCGTAACTTTTAATAATTTTAATTTTCATACAACTTTTTTTCTATCAAATCTTATTTCTTATGGCCACTTTGGTTCCTTTGTGATCGAGAAGTTGAAATTTGAATACAACTTCTATAAGATGATCGAAAAATAAACAAAATAACCATTTCTGATATAAAAAATCTCATACTATAGCGACTTAATTTTATAAAAAAAAATAGCTGAATTTTTAATTGAATTTAATTTGAATAGCCTTACAAACGTACAATTATTCTAATTCATCGATCTTTTAAAACTGCAGAACTTTAAGATACCTATGGCCTTCTAAGTAGATCCGGTCTTTAAATCAGGAAACTGCATTAATTTCATCATAAAAGTCATAGGCCATTAGGCAAATAACTTTGTAGTTCTTCATACATAGAAAAATACTTACCGAAAAATACTTTGTAATGTACACAAAAAATTTAACTACAAAAAAAATGCATTGGGTATAAAAATGTCGATTCTACCGAAGCTTCCTTTCTCCTACAACTCCATATATATATATTTTTTATTCTTGCGGCTAAAAGTGAGCTCGTTTCCGTTGACTCAACTCACAATGCATTCACAAATTTATAACTTCGACTTTTCGGTGTAAGTATACAGATAAGAGTTCGAGCAAGCGGCAAAGTTGACGCAAAATACTTAAACTTCGTGTGCTTATTTCAACGCAAGCCCTCACCGACATACTCAAAAAGTCAGTCAGCCATTCACTTACTAAGCCGCGGCTAAAATTTGCTGACAGTAATACATCCTCACTTGCATTCATAACTTTTGTGCGAGTTTGTATGTATGTATACGTTTTTCTAAATTTGTATAATATAGTTTGAAGTATTTGCATTCGGGAAACTGAATGACTTATTTATTTTTAGAACAGATTATTAGAGGCAAAAGGCATACCAGCGCGCTCTTTTTTTGGAAGAATTTGTTTGATCAACAGCTTTTCCTTTCTTATTCCTATGGCCCTTCGCACCACCGCTGAATATTCCAATACTGCCAGGAAGACTGCAATAGCTTTCCCCCCAGTACTGCTTTGAATTTCCATAGATAAATTTCTATCCGTAAACAAAGTTTGAACGTGCCATACTGTTCTCCTTTAAACAAAGAGCAGCGAGAGTTTCCCGCTTTATCCAGAGGTAGAATGCAGAAAAAAAGTTTTGTGAGGAGCACAAATTCTCTTTGTCTGAATTTACCCAGAGACCACAGAGCATCTCTCCCTCTCGCAGTATCCGACACATTTTTTCTAAGACCAGCAGTCTCGAAAATATCCTCAGCAAGATATTTTTGCTTCTCTCACAGCCTTTTTGTAGGTACGCAACAGCTTCTTGAATACATGATGTATTTCAGACTAGCCGCTAAGTCTCTTGAGTTTGTTGAACTGTGTCCTGCGCTATACCTAAGCGGTGAGTTGAGCTCCTGGGTTCACCAATGGGAGTTTCCTCGTCCTCAGGATTTGGAGCCAGGCCAGGCCTAATCTGTGACCCTTTAAAAGTTAATCATATTCTCCAACTGCCCAGTATCAACTGTCTTGTTAAGCGATCAATATGGTAACTTTTTCTCAAGCTTTAACAATAAATATTTTTTTGGCAATGTTTGCCATATTTCACCATGGCGTGCACATGTAGCTTTTTTAGTATTGTTACGAGTATCCTTTTTATATATTGACGATTTCCAAAACCCTTAAGGTTTTTTTTCACTGAATTGTTAAATAAAACTTTATTGCACAACAAACTATTTACAAGAATTTGCAAACTTGATAATTGTACGGGCGCACGTGCTGATTGCACGGTTCAAGTAAATAATGCGTTTAATCATCGAAAATCTCTAAAACGGCCTGCATCTTGCTTGTGACAAAAAACATTCGACTGGAATAGCTCACCTCCTCATTGTGTTCTGCAGTAATAATTTTGAAACATTACCTGTTGGGGTTGAACTGATGTATTTTAAAAATTTAATCTTTAAGCATACATATGTATGTACATGTATCCAGGGCTTATATTCAATACCCTCTATCTGTAATTTTCAGAAAAACTACTTGCGCACTTCCTTAGAACCCATCTGGGACTTACCTGTCATCACTGATGGCAATTATGATTTTGCAATTTGATAGTAAATTCTTCTGTGAAGCGCTATACAAGGTCAGCATTAATATCACCGATGACAGTTAAGTCTTAGGTGGATTTTTATATCCGAATCTCATTTTTGTAAAAAGTTCAGATAGGGGCTATTTAATATAAGCCCTCGATATGTGAATGAAATGAAATTATACTTGTTGTGCAAGTGTCTTTTCTAATAAATAATTAAGTATAAATTTGTACAAATAAAATACAATAGTTATGTATGTATATCCAAAGGAAACTGTTTTTATTTGGTGCACCTACTATTAGGAAAAATTTTTACATATCAAAAATGTGGTCTAATATCTGGAACTAAAATTTTTTGCTCCGAATCTAATAGCCCCACATTGGACCCGTATTATGAATTTAAAAAATCTGACATCACCAACTCGAAAACCCCCTTATATGAAAGTTATTGATGAGAAGGAGAAAATTATATAATTTGGTCGACCATTTCGAAAATCTGACATTTATATGAGTTTGTGGCGAAAAGGAAAATCTTGTAATTTGGTCTCCATATTGGATCCGTCATTTTAAAATCTAAAAATCTGACATCGGATTCGAAATCAGTGACCTATGGCTATGGTTGTGGTTATGGCGTTATGGTGTGGCAGCACTAATTGAATACAGTATTGGCCATAAGGTTGATTGGAAAAGCTGTTTGATATGGTTATGGTTATGTCACCACAAATTTAAGCTTAAAAAAGTACAACAAACCGCGAAGTCTGTTCTGCCTTTTCCAAGTTAGATAAGGAAGCAAAGTGAATGGGTCTGGCGGTTAACGAGGACAAGACGTAGTACCTCCTGTCATCAAACAAACAGGCAGCGCATTCCCGTCTTGGCACACACGTACTGTTGGCAGTTATAATTTCGAGAAAGTAGAGAATTTCGTTTACCGTTTAAAATCGATAATAATGCCAGCATGGAAATCCAACGCATAATCACTCTTGACAACAAGTGCTACCTTGGACTGAGTAGGCTTTTCAGGAGTGAAGTACTCTCTCGACGTACGAAAACCACACTCCATAAGTCACTCATCATGCTCGTGTTGGTATATGGAGCAGAAGCATGGGCAATGACAACATCCGAGGAGTATTCGAGAGAAAGATTTTGCGAAAGATTTACGGGCCTTTACGCGTTGGCGACGGGGAGTACCGCAGACAATGGAACGATGAGCTGTATGAGCTTTACAACGACATGAACATAGTACAGCGAACTAAAATACAGCGGCCCCGCTGTCTTGGCCATGTCGTTCGAATGGAAAAACAGTATAAAAAATTTCATTACGATTCCATTCAAAATTTTTTTTTAAATATTTTTATGTAAATTTTTTAAGTTTAAACCATTTTGTCAATTGAGGGGATTTTTTCAAAAAACATCTTTAAGAAACTATTTGTATTCATAAAAAACTCCATTTTTGGAGGTATTTTCAAATCAGTCCAGCTCGCTTAAAGCTTAATATTTTTCCTAAATATTTTGCTGAACGTCTCAAAATATATGTAATAGATTTTATAATTCGGCCGCTGTGGTGTAGTGGAAAGCAGTGCGCACCTGGGTTCAAGCCCTGGTCAAAGCAGCATCGCTAAAAAAAATATAGAAAAAAGATTTTTTCTTAAAAGCTGTCGCCCCTTGGCAGGCAATAGCAAACCTTCGAGTGTATTTCTGTCATGAAAAAAATAAAAATACAATCGCCGCTCGGCCAAACACTAACATATGTGTAAGCGCCAATTATTATTATTATTATTATTTTATAATTCCAATGGAAAACCGATTTTTTTTTGTATGGGGAGTTACGCAGTCTAATGTATATATATCAATTAGATATGCAAGTGCCACTACTTAGTAGTTCTAACTTCCTATGAAGAAGGTATACAAAAATCAATTTCTCGGCATGCTTACATGCTGAACGCAAGCGTCAAGCGTTTTAAAATTTTTTTTATTATATACTACATTCAAGTGTTAAAATTGAGCATTTTGAAAAATTCGACATAATAGATTTTAATATGTGGTTTCAGCAGGAAGTTCTGCACACACACAGCCAATCACATGCATTTATTCGCCTATAATGGAAAACTTAAATATTTCGGCGCACGAGTTAGTCAAGATGGGACGCTTCAACGGACGTGATTCGCGTGTCAAAATTTAATAGAAAATTTATATAAGTAAAGTCAAAAATTTCGAAACCTATTCAACGATATTTTATGTGTATATAATTGGGTTTAGGTGTTTGCAAGCGAGACATGTTAATTTCCATGCACATACTACAATCTTTATCCACAAAGCGCCGCCAGGACGTAACCAACACTTAACCAGGTACACGCGATTCAATAATCGTTGGGCATTATCCTAGATTTCTTCCGCTCCTTCAAAAGTGTAAGTATGTACGTAGGTACGCGCATTCATACGTGTATATGGGCGATTCCACCGTCACGGGTGGGACATTTGAACAGAAAAAATTGTTCTTTCTTGTTTGAGTTTAAGTATAAAGTACTGAACAATTCTACATTTAGATAAAGCTACACCTAATTGACTATTATATGTATGAATTATTACAAAACACGAAAAAATGCCAGCTTGCTTTTATATGGAAAAAATCTGAGTTATTTCTTTTGTCACGGGTGGGACAAAAAAAGAACCTGATTTTGGGAGCAGAGATATTTTACGAAAACTCTGCGTATTTATTTCACTTTTGTGTGTGAACTTGATGTCTTATAATAAAACAAAGAACCACGAATGCAAACAAAGCAAAAACTACAACAAAAATGATAGTTTTATTATTAAAAATATTCGGTATTCCTCTGTCACGGGTGGGACAACATTTGTCACGGGTGGGACACGTACGAATTTTTATATGAAAAGGAGCTTTTAGTGTGGTCCATATTAAAGATTAGTTATTAAAAAATATAAGGAGTCAAGTAGGGGTTCAATTCACTCACGTTTTATCTTAGTATAATAATAGTAAAAATAATAATAATATTTTAGTGCTTGGCCGAGCTTCTCCTCCAAATTGTGGCGTGCGCCTTGATGTTGTCACACAAAGAGGAGGGACCTACAGTTTTTTATGCCGACTCCGAACGGCGATTGTATTTTTATGAGAAGCTGTTTTTTCATGACAGAAAAACACTCGGAGGTTTTCCATTGCCTGCCAAGGGGCGAAAAATTTTTATTTTTATTTTTGCGATGTTCCTTTAACCAGGGATTGAACACAGGTGCTGCGGAGTGTAAGCGCGCACTGCTTACCACTACACCACAGCGGCCGCCTTAGTATAGTGCCTTTTATATAGAAGAAAAAGCCTAGCAACGTCAGCCAAAAAAATTACTAAAAATCAACGCGATCTCCTAGCGTCTTGAAATTTTCACTCTTTCCTGCTTAAATTTAATACGCCTTAAAACTGCATACCTAGAATTTTTCTAAAACTTATGAATAAAAGGTTTAAAATTTTTGGGTGTACCTGTTAAAATTTGTTGAAATTTATCATTTTTGTACTAAGTTTGAAATGTGGATTTATGTGGTTCTGGTTATGCAATTTGCTACACTTTTGTAAAAAAAACTATGAGCATTAAATAAACAAAAGAAAAAACCAAAACTGGACAAAATGTCTATAAACTTAATCAGCTGACCACAAGGGTATATAGGTAGTGGGCGAGTCCGCGCTCCCGTCCTTCTCCCCTGCGTCTACCACAACAAACAAATAAAGCTTATCAGCACTGTAAACTTACTTCTGGCAACTGTAGTACCCGTAGCTGTCACGGGTGGGACATGCTTGACTGTTGAATTGTTCTTATCTAACGAAAGATGCAATTGTGGTAAACATTGACAATGAAGTTCTAACATTATTTAACAAACCCGAAACACAACTTCAACTTCTGTAATTAAATATAAAAACTTTTACCTTTTTTGTCACAGGTGGGACAAGACCAATACTGCTTAATAATAGCTCATAATATAGATAAAGCAGTCACACAATTTAATATGAAATACAATTTTATTAAACGCAGATGAGTTCTACTACATAGTTTTCTTACCAAACACTTGAGTTAAGAATCGCAAATTATTTGACAGTCCTTCCAACACAACCTACTTTAAAACTACTAAAAAAATTTACTAATAACTTGATTTTAAAACGTAAAAAAGGCAATAAAAATGCATTTAAATCTTTAATTTGTTATTTGTTCCTTGACTCAAGATTTATACAAATGTCATCCACACATTTGTTAGTTTTATAAAGAAAAAATATTGTGCTCTGAGGTTCAGTTTCCCATGGAACCTCCCATATGTGCTTGCAATTAGACGGCGCTACAAGTTCTAACTATTTACGTACATATCTATCCATATATGAATGTAACCTTATGGTATACATGGCATGTAAAAGAATGAAAAAAAAGAATTTCTTTTTCAGTGCTTCTTTCACCATCACAAATTTTATTGTACCTGATATGTGCATAGAATCGGCGAATGCATGCATGAGGAAATTTTTCAAGTTTTAGCGGTCGGCTGTCGGTTTTTGCCTTCTGCATTTAAAACGTGAAATTAGTGGCAAATTTTGACAAACTACACAATTTCGTGGTGTCGGAACTGGCCGTCCAAATAGGCTGCATGCCTTTGATTAGTCGTTCGTACTTACATAAAATGTACATATTTAGGTTTGTCAAGACGACCAGCATTTTGGTAACGAAAACTATTCTTAGCTATTTGCTACCTTAGATTGCTGCTTTGAGATTTTTAAAATGCTATATGGTTATATTAAGTTTTCTTAATCGATTTTTAAAATAATGTTGATATTACTTATTGAGATTCTCGTATAAATAATGCAATGACAGTTTCATTATAGAAGTGCCTTTACACACTCAAACAGTATAGGTCATTAAAATATCGATATCTTAATGTTCTACGTACAAAATATTCCGAAAAAAAACTTAAACAAATGAAAGCCTTTGGAGCTTAATATTGCATCAAGGATCCATTTATAGGTGGCTATGAATTCATGTTAACAATTTTCAATAATTTGTCAAGTACTAAGATTTAAAATTTTTGGTGATGTCTTTATATTGTACGTAGAACAAAATATAGCGGTACTCTATACAAAATTTGGAACCTGTTAACGCAAAAAAGAAGGGCAGACTCTCCAGCTGAAGCAAAATAATAATACTTGATAGTATACCGTCGTAGCGCCTCGATATTCTTCAACACTCCTCTTGGCATTTGGCCTTAATTTGGCTGGTAACGATATGGGCCTTAATGGCTCTGCGAATCCAGGCTATCCAGCATAATCTAACCTCGCTGAGTTCATGTACAATTAATTAAAACTAGTTTTGCCTGTGGTAAATAGTATAAGTACTCGATATAAATCCCGAGACAAAATATTTGGTTTTCATAAATCTTACGAAAATGGGCGTTGCACCGCCGACTTATATGCGTATCTCAAAAACTACTTGACCGATCTCGAACAAATTTGATATACACGTTGCGCCTAGCCTCCTTTAACATCGTCTTGAAAATTTTTAAAACCGTTTTTTTTTTTAATTTAAAAAAAAAAATGGAGGGTTCAGGAACCTATTTTCAAGTTGTATTCGACCATAGCCACAACCTACACTAGGTTTTGTTTCGGGTGTATTTCGTGATTTTTTTTTGTAGCACCGTGTTTTTTAGGATACTTCGATCCATTGCAAAAATGAATTCGGTCAGTGTCCCTGTATTATGTGTTTCTCAGTTCGTATGTGTTTTGCACTTATTGAGAAATTTCCTATTTCAATGTTCCATTCGCTATTTAAATACAGTGAAACCCGCAGTGTTCTAGCAGACCCGGTGAACTTCGTCCCGCCCAAAATTTTTATATATTTTATTGAAACTTTTTGGTCCAACATTTTCACCAACAATTCACGTTTACGATTTTCATTGGCACATTTGTCTGCTAAGATTAAGGTTTGGTGGTCATTTGCCGCTTTAAATAACCTAAGGAAAGTGTTATATCCGTTCTTGAAATTCTCCAGTTGTGCGGCNTAGGTGGCAATTTCAAAATGGGTGCGAATCATTGTTCTACAGAAATGCAATATACATATACTTATTCATTGTTCTGTACCTTAAAAGCTTGAACACATAATAATATTGGAAAATCACATCCATTGGGCCAATTGCAACGCAGGAGCGTTCGATATACTCAATGGTGCAACAGGTCGATTTAATCTGACCTTCACGGCCCCTTTTCTCACTTGGCTATTTTTAGTAATAGCTCGACTTCAGCACCACTTGGCAGCACGTTTTTGCAATAGTATTGCATACATATTTAAAACATTAGCCAAATCGGATCATAAATAAGATTTTTAGTAATAACTCAACTACAGCGCCAACTGTCGGATTAAATTGTGAAACTAAACCATCCAGAGACCCACTCAAATACACAAAAAGTTTCGTTAAAATCCGTACAACCATTTAGGAGGATTTCACTCACAAACACACCTACAGAAGAATAAAAAAATTCATTCAAAGATAGCTAAAGGTCGGTAGGTTTGTAGGCCTCACACCCCTTTTCAAATAGCCCAAATTTTCTCCATGAGTATGGGCTTGATTTCAACTATATACATATCTCCATACGAAGTTCCAGTACTGTACCATGAATACTTTCAGAGATATGCAGTATAAAAATTCGATTTATATGGGAGGTGCCACCCCCCCCTTTCCAACAGCTGCCCTCTTTCTTCATGAGTATGCGATTGATTTCGTATATCTCCATACCAAGTTCCAGAACTCTACCAAGAACACTTCCAAAGATAGGCAGTATGAAAAATTCGGTTTGTATGGAAGATGCCACGCCCCCTTTTCCAATAGTTCCAATTTTTCTCCAAGAGTATGCGATTTATTTCGTACATCTCCATACAAAACTCTAGAACTCTACCAAAAAATTTCCAGAGATAAGCAGTATGAAAAATTCGGTTTGTATGGGAGATGTCACACCCCTTTTTACAATAGCTAAAATTTTTCTCCAAGGGTATGCGATTGATTTCGTATATCTCCATACCAATTTCCAAAACTCTACCATGCACACTTTCAGAGATATGTAGTATGAGAAATTCGGTTTGTATGGGAAGTGCCACGCCCCCTTTACATATAGATTTTTTTCAGCCTAAAACCATCCTTGGGACACGTGCGGCAGGTGGCAGTTTCAAAAAAATCGGTTCAGCCGCTCTCGAGCCTTGCGAAAACTAACAAACGGCTTTCTAAATATATATTAGTTGAGATATATTATATATTATAATTATATTTTGACAGTATCCGTTGTTTCTGATTGGCGCAAAAAAATCTTGCCTAGTGACGAATTCGCCCCTTGATATGGTCGTTACTTAAAGCTATTTATATTCGAAATTGCATGAAAATTGGAAAACAGGAATCTATAAGCTTATCCAGGCAAAAAGCTACCTACGTACCGAATTTTAAGCAAATCGGACCATAAATACGATTTCTTCGAACAGATCGGTCCCTGGTCCACTTCTCGGACAAAATGGATCATATATGCTAATATATGCTAAAAAGCTACCTACGTACCGAATTTTAAGCAAATCGGACCGTAAATACGATTTTTTCGAATAGATCAGTCCCTGGTCCACTTCTCGGAAAAATGGAGCATATATCCTAATATATGCTTTAGCACTACTTACGTACCGAATTTTAAGCAAATCGGACCATAAATGCGATCTTTTGGCATAGATCGGTCCATGGTCCACTTCTCGGAAAAATGGAGCATATATCCTAATATATGCTAAAAAGCTACTTACGTACTAAATTTGAAGCAAATCGGACTATAATAAGATTTTTTCGAATAGACCGGTTCCTGGTCCACCTACCCGAAAAAAAGTAAAATTTTTTAGCCTAAAACATGGTGGTTACCGAAAGCTATTTGTATACAAAATTTCATGAAAATCGGACCAGCCGTTCGCGAGATTACCTGTTACAAAAAAAAGGGACTTCTCTTTATATAATTAGTATAGATTTGTTAGGGAATGGATGGTATCTTAAATGAAAAAATCTTAAAAATGAATAAATAAACATAAGTGGCAAACAATATCATTTTGAATTTGGTCCAAAATTATATGTCCAACACTGTATGTATGAATAAATATGTATGTATATTCAATGGCTTTTTAAAGAATTGATTGAATTCTTGTAAAACTGACGTAACATTGCTTTATTTATTTTTTTAATGAAGTTTTTTTCATGTGCGGATGTGTTTAATTAATGCTACGATACATCATCAAATGTTTATGTTTGAATGAAGGATTTATTTATGGAAGTTAACAAGAAGATGTAACTACGTCAATAATTATGCTACCCGCATCGAGATAGTTATTTAAGCGGGTTCCTTTAAGTACCCAACCCGCCTAACTACCTCAAAATGCTAACATATTTCTTGAGATACTTAGGCGGGTTTTATTGTATAATGTTTGGGGTCTTCAGTAAGAGATGTCACAAAAAGTTCACCAAAAGTGTATGGTGAAAAAAAAACAAAGCTGATATGTATGTATGTAGCATATTTCACTTGAAAAGAGTTTAATGATCAACTACATAGGAACAGGATTTTTTGATCGCATTTAGGTAGCCAAATAGTTAGTTAAAATTATAAATAAAATGAATATTCAAAAGATTGTATATAGGCAAGAAAAGTGTTAACGATTAATATTTTATTGTTTGCTTCATTTAGCATTTTAAGTTTATTTATTTGAGTATTTATACGCCTTACTATTCCATTACAGTTTTTTTATGTTACCTATATATGGGGCTTTATTTGCATCACTCTCCTCTTTTCATCCCAAGCAGTCTCCACTATCTTAGCTCCGGTCCATTTTCTTTCACTGCGGCTGCATTCCTATGACGTGAGATAAATAGCAGAATACCCTGTGAGACAGCCGCCTCACGTCGCCTCATTTATTGGGTTTGTGGTAAAAATAGTTTTTCACCTTTATAAAAGACTACAACAACTGTTATTAAAAAGTGTTTGCTTATTTAATACCACAATACGGGTATCAAGCGGAAGGTGGTAAAATTATCGGTAATTAAAATATACCAAGTAGTAAAAATTTATAGTTAAGTAAGCATCATATTTTTTTTTGAAGACTTCTGAAGGGAAATATTTTAGTTCGATCAATAGTATTTGTTTTTAACGATTTTATAGCAATTCTATGAAAACCTAAAAGCCTCGACGGCACGGCTAAATATTTATCCTTATTTTTGATATTCGTACTTCAGTTTTTAGGGATGGGTGGAAGAAAATTTTGGACCAGCCTAATATATACATATACATATCTAATTGTAGACGTATGCATATTATAGTGTATCACCAAAAAAGTTTGCGGTTCTTCCACCGGAATTATAAAATGTATTATATTTTAAGACGTTCGTAAAGGTACTTCCAAAAAATATTAAGATTTACGTGTGCTATACCGATTTGAAAACACCTTCGCAAATTTCATAATTTTGATTGCGTTGATAAAACTTTTAAACATTTTTATGCAGACCTTTTCAACTTAAAGTGTTATATCATCTGAGGTGATAAAAAAAATATATTTATATATATAAAAAAAAAAAAAAAATATATTTATACATATATAAAACTCGATTTGGAATATTTTCAAATAGGTCCGGTGATCCAAAAATCTAGATATCGACTGCTGAGTGGAAGATCGACCTATCTCGGCAGCCAGTTCGAAAATGCCCTATCTCAAAAGAGAAATATTGAAAAACACCTTATCTCAGAATATGGTTGAAAAACGCCCTTTCTCAGAATTCGGTTCACAAACGCCCGATCATACTTCAAAATGTATTTAAAATGTGCTGATTCAAGGCGTTTTTGCATCAGCAGCTGAGATAGGGCGTTGTTGAAGCAAATTCTGAAATAGCGCGTTCTTGAAAAGTTTTTTGAGATAGGGCGTTTTCGAGCTGGCTACCGAGATAGGACGATCTTCCACTCAACAATCGATATATGCTCATATAGTCTTCAAACTTTTTCTTTAAAAAATAATTTTCCGCTTTTACTCGTCAAATTAATTCTGAAAAATATTAAGTTTGACGTCTGCCAGCAATATCCCTGCAAACCAAAGTTCCCGAAATCTTAAGGAAATCGTTAGGAGTATCTCATTTCTGTAACGACTTTTTTACGAATTTTCAAAGAAAATTATATGAAGTGGTTGACACGAACTCGTAAAGAAATTTCTGTACGAAAAATAAAGAAAATTCTGGAAAACTTCTGAAAGATATTCTTCACATAGCACCATTATTTTCGTTGCTTCACAGATTTTCTTCCGAAATTTCGTAAAAGAATGGAAGTGTGCGTAATTTATTTCATTTTAGAAAATTCGGCAAAAAATCGAATTAAATCTTAACGAATTCTTTAAAATTTCTTTACAATGCAGAATACTCTGAAAAAATGGTTTGCAGGGATAATTTAAAAATTCAAAACTCAAACTCACACACACACATTCTCATTTTCAATCTCAAGCAACAACAATTGTGGACAACTTAATTTTTTATTTTAAATTTTATATCAGCCCAGCGTCGCGGCGGTCCACCTTTCGCACTGGTGGCATTACAACCGTTTAGAAAAAAGAAGAATAATAAAATATAATGACACTAGCTCACTTCTGAAACTGCTTTTTAAAGTCCAAGTAATTGAAATTATTGCGTATCATCAGAAAAAAAATCATGGCCGGCAAATTGTGGGAATGAATTTACCTTATGATGTTTTCATCATGATAAAATTTGAGTTTTGAATTTTTAAATTATATTGCTGGCATACGTCAGACTGCATCTCAATGGTTTTACCTCGTTATGTTTTTATCATGATAAAAAAATAGCAAGGTAGAACCGCTGAGAGGAATTTTTAAACTGTTGGCAAACTTAAAAAAAAAAATCGTGGCCGACGATTGATAGAACGGTTTTACCTACGGTGATCATCCGTCCTGTGTTATACGGGACAGTCATCTTTTTTGACCCATTGTCCTGGTAATTTATTTATTTTATGCGGGACGCCAAATGTTCTGTATTTCTTTTAGTGTCCTGTATTTGTCCCGTATTCGGTCTTTCAACGCTGTTAAAGCGTGCCATTTAAATGGCATTCCTATGAACGAGTGTTAAGTGATGTTGGTATATGGTCGAAATTTTCTCCATACACAGTTATTATTTTCTAATCTGAATGCCTGTGATTCGTATCGAGGAATACATACAGTGACCAAAATAGAAATTAGGACTTGATATTTTATTAAGTTTTGGTTATTTTTCCTTAGTTTATTTAATGTTTATTATTGTTTTTATGAAAGTAAAGCTCTTTTCTTAACGAAAACCATAAAACCATGAAAATTTCAAACTTTATGCAAAAAATTATAAAAATGAATTCTGCATCGTTTCACAAAAATTTCAAACTTTTTAATTTGAATCTTAGAAAAAATTTGGTTAGCAGTTTTTTAACTCATTAAAATTGAGTATAATAAAGCGCGAGTGGAAAGTGCTGCTCATTTGATTCTGTTTAAAAAAAAAGGTCATACTTTGTATCAAAAAATGCGTCAACAAAAAAAATTTCCAAAAATTAATGGTACGCATTAGCGACTTAAAATAGCACTTTATTATACTATAATTTAAAGATTTTTTTAATTTTACGGGGTAAAAATATCTAGAAAATTATCCTACAAATTTGTGATTTTACTGAAAGGATACTGTTACAGAGCTAATCATCTAGAATCATTGAAGAAGGCTTTATTCAAGATCTGTAAATTGTTGTGGAAACAATTTGCAAAAATATTTTTTGTCCCGTATTCGGATCTCATAAATATGGTCACCGTAGTTTTACCATACTATGTTTTTATCATGGTTTTTATTATGCCTGGAATTATTTCAAAATATCTCAAAAATATAGTTTTTTTATAAATAAAGTTAGTTTCTAAAAATCCTTTTTTTAAATAACCTCAAATGATGGAAAACTTTAAGCTTAAAAATGTATAAACACTTTATCAACCGAGTCAACATAGGTAATTTCAAATATTTTTCCGAAAACATTTTCTTAAAATATAATAAGTTTTATAATTCCAGAGGAGAACCCGCACCGTTTTTTGGTCTGCAACTAGATATGTATGTATGCATATACAAACTTGCCAGATCTTAAACAGCTACTGCTATTATTTTAACCAATCCTCTCAATTAGTCTCCAGCAATCAGTGCCATACGAATACATCCGAAATAAATTAATGCTTAGATAACCGTAATCGCATTTTCGTAGTTTGCTAGTTAAATAATACAGATTACATCGCAGCATTTCATGGCCTTGCAGTGGCCATATCTTATACCGAGCATGCCTAGCGCAGGCAGAATTCCATAAGCTAGTGCAAAAGTTCTGCCAGCATTGGGCATGGCTATACTCTACTATTCCCCTTTCCTTTTGTGTTTTTGTTACTATTGCATTTATATTGTTAATGCCCGGCCGCAATGTAATTGAATCCCTTTCAAGCGTCCATCAAAATGTCTTGTGCTGGCTCCTTTGTCTAAGCTTTAGTTGAATGTCTCATCAGCTAACCATTTTCTGCCAAACAGTCCCGCAGTGGCTATAAAATTAAGAGTGGCGCGTAACAGCAGAAACGACAAAATTAGTGCAAAACTTTTACTTTTAGTGTTCATTAGATTGTAGTTTTTGGGCGGCAATTATTGTTTTTGGAGGGTTACATAGTTGATTGCGCAGTGTTTTAAGGGACTGCTTCGTTTTATGCGGTTAAGTGAATGGATTTCGTTTCATTTGGTGGGCAACTAAGAGGAACACTATTAATTTCTAGAACAATCATCAAAGTTTGTAGCTTTAATTAGACACATACATACATATGTACGTCTGCGTTAAAGTTAAATCATTTTGTTTAAGTGTCGTAAAATGTGGGTACATTCATATGCGAGTATATATAGTAATTTAGCGGAAAAACGCTTGAAATAGCGGTTCGGAATAATTATAGTGAAGCTTTATAGAAAACTCTAAACTTAAAGCATTAAACTTTGAATTTTATTGGCATTGAATCAAATCGAAGTAATTTGGGTAGTTTACGAGATTTTCCAGGGATTTTGAATTAATAGACTATTTTTACTGATCCATGGGAGTAAATTTTAAAATCTCCAATAAAGCGTTTGCCTTTTGTTTTCCGAATGACTCTTCAGGCACCAAGAAGAAGGACAGCGGTTTACGGGATTCTCAACAGTGTTGTTAATTGCATTTTCCAATTTCATATCAAAATGTTATTCAAATTGTACTATTTATCACCAAATTGTAGCAAATTTTGCTTCCTATTATTTTTCTAATATTTTGTTGTTTTTGTACAACTTGTATTTAAATATTGTTCCTAATAAAGTACAAATAATTGCTAAAAATTTTAAACAATATTATCTACCTTTATTTTATAATAACACAAACGGAAACAACGCAAACTTGTGTTATTTCCCAATTGAATGTGAAATAACAAAAATTTGCTTTATTTCATTTCTCGTTGAGCAATAAGACCAACTTTACAATTGAGTAATACAGCAAAATAGTGCACATACATATGTAGGTAGTCACCCAGTTACATTTGACATACATGAACAAGTTAAATGGACGGTTTTGTAAATATACAGTTTTGAAAGTGCCCAGTGTCGCGGCGGTCCACCTTTCGCAATTATGCACTGGTGGCATTACAACAGTTTAGAAAAAAGAATAATAATAAAATAAAATGACACGAGCTCACTTCTGAAACTGCGTTTTAACAAAGTCTCTACGCGCGTGCACACAACACATTTCTGGAAAAGAAAAGAAGAGAGATTAATGAAAAATTATGTATAGAATTGTTGCAGCATAGCTCATAATTTTAAAATTGTCGGTTTTTGTAAACATTTCGCGAAAATATCAACCAAAACAACAGAAATTACCTGCTCTAAACGAATTTGTAAACGCCAAATTAAGTGAAATATCACGACCGAGTGTTCGAAAGTGTAGTCGTCATGTAATCGTTGCATTATGATAAGAATCTGGACTTATTAAACGGACAGGGTGGCAAGGAATAACTGTTACCCATTTTGTTTTAATAAAAAGGTCCTTTATAAATTTTGTGAAAAAAGTATTTTAATGTTAATTCTCCACAGACTTTGCTTTGATTTTATTAATTTATTTTTAAATTTTAACTTTGATTTGATTTAACCAGGGGTAAACACTTTTAAAGTAAAGCTCAATCGGCACGCAGGTGTTCGTAGGTTAATTTATTCCATATCCTCTGTAACCATAGGCTAATTTCCTCTTTTTTGAATCTCTTATATTCCCCCTTTTGTCCAACATAAGGCATCATACTCAGAAATCGCATAGACTCGGAATTGCTGACTGGGGCGGCCATTCGTTCGACCAACCCTATACAGTTTTTATTTATTTTTTTGTCCTTTTTATACAAAGCCTAAGAAAAAATACACCTGCAGGCCTTTGCGTGCCGCATTTACTTATCTCCCAAAGTTTCCACTGCTGGCAAATGCAAATAAGGATTAAAATTCTAAAACTAGTTAATAAAATTTAAGTAAAATCTCTGGAAAATTATCAATAAAATATTTTCTTCGCAAAATCTATAAAGGAGCCTTCTATTTCAAAAAAAAGAAAAATTTTGTAACAGTTATTCGTCGCCACGTTGTATAGCTTGGTAAAGGTTGGCTGAGCTTTGCTCGGAGTTTTCAAGACTTTGGTAATAAATAATGGTCATTTGGATAGCTTTAATTTATAAAAATTGTTTATGTAATATTGGTAATGGATTTTATGATTTAACATTACGATAAAAATTAGTTGGCAACCCTAATTATAAATACGCCAGGATGGAGAGTACATATTGAGGGCTTATATACAATACCCTCTGTCTGCAGTTTTCACAAAAACAACTTTTTGATGTTAGAACCCACCTGGGACTTACCGTTAGTTTTTTGAAAAATGTAGATAGAGGATATTGAATATAATGTATATGTATATGCTCGATAGAATTACTAAGATAAAAGTTTGCATTACAAAAAAAAAACGTGGCAACCCTCATGGAAAATATTTGTGGATTTAAATTCTCAAAATACCTTTCATTTGATATCCATATTAAATTGTTTTGGTTATAAAATGGGTGGCAACCCTATTCCAAAATATTTCTGAATTGGGTTTTTTTAAATACTTTCCATTTGATACCCAAGATGTTATTTTATTTGTAACAAGTTGAAAATATAAAATGCATACCACGTTATCTGAATACAAAATTTCATCAAAATCGTTATAGCCGTTTCCGAGAAACCTATCGATTTTCATATACATGTGTACAAGAATTGCTCGTTTAAAGTATTAAGAATAAGGGTAACAAGTTCCTGCACCACTACAATTAACAATTAATTAATTGTTAAATATAATTCTCATATTGTTAAGTAAAAATAATTAATTAATTGTTAATTGTCCTTATAATTAAAATTTGCCCAACACTACCTTATAGCAAACTTGTTTTTCTTCGATTTACTCTCTCTTCCGCTTTATGTACTGGGGAATTACCAGTATCGCAAATCCATCCTCCATATTTAGAAATTTTTACTTCGTGAATAACTCAATAGAAATTAAATTTGGCAAATTGGTTTGTAGTGTGTACTTGGGTGATTGACTTGGTTTCAAAAGTTTTATTTTTTAATTAAAAGATTTTCTTGAAATCTTAGTTTTTCGAATATTACCGGATATTTGCAATCGAATGAACCAGGCTATTACAACGTTTATTCATATAGAGAAATATACAATTCTAGATATTTATTTCATTGATTATGAAATTTTAGAGAACATTTTCATTAATTAATATTGGAAAATTTTCCCCTTCAAAAAATTACTTATAAATTAAAAGGAAACCCGAACGAAAATCGTTTACTTTTCTATTTGTTGCAGTAGGTTGTCACATTATTCTTATTTAACGCTAGGCGAGATTGGACGGGCCGCAGGGAGAGGAATGTTAGAAAACCTAATTTGAGTGTGTATATAAAGAGGTTTTAGAGTCGTCCAGGCATTTTATTCAAGCTGAATTGAAAGTTTACATTATCCAAAATGGAGTTGTGTTAAAGTATTACGAGCCTCGCGAAGCAACTCGAACTCTCCGTCTGCAAAAGATGGCGTTGGTCTTCGATTAGAGCTGAAGAAGGAGATAATTGATACACGGCGTATTCCCATTCCCAAGATAATCGGTTCTACACGCTCCAGCTTTTTCCGACAAAGGAAGTTCGGTGAACGCCATTAGGTGTGAATTTATCACTCATTTTTTTGTATTTCCCTTGTGATCAAAAATGCTTCGATCTTCTAATGCAATAAAGAAACATAGAAAGGTTTCCCTCATACTTCGAGGTAACCAGATGTTTGTTAGTCATTCAGATACCTTCCGAGCGTAGTCATGAAAGAATCTTTGTGTTAATTCGGAGACCGGAAAATACCGCAGCAGTCATATTGAAGTCTTTAACCTTACAAATATATCTGGCTTTCGCATGCGCCAACAACAATTGATTTGTCCATCAGCCATGCTATCTTTAAAGTGAATGTCATTAGGAAAAATCAGTAGAATATGAGTTTCCTGCATACAGCCCATCTGCGCTGATAAAAACGCATTTTGACTAAAACAATAAAAACTACATATATCATACCGGGCTCGGATTTTCTCTTGGCAGCTCTGCATACTCGGACAACATATTTCCGCAATGCGAATGCATAGCAGCTGGCATCAGTGTTGCCAGAATATTTTTGTACCTCATCCCCATATCGAGCCGCGGTTATCCCCAAAAAATTCCCATTTTTCTTTTAAATCCCCTTTAGTAAGAAATAAAAAAAGCATGTATTCACATCTGTGTTAGTTCATTTTAATCCAGTTTTCATTTTAATACAGTTTTCATTTTAACACAGTTTTCATTTAATATCAGTTTTCAATACTTTTCTCTACACATTTTCACAAATTTATATATGTATAAGTACATACGTACATATGTACATATGTACATATATGCATGAGGTCATTTGGTTATACGTACAACTATGGTCAGAGATTTAGCACCAAAATTCAAAGTTATATTCTTTAACCACATATGTTTATTTATTTATTTTTACTAATTTTCTTTTAAAATATAATTCAATCTACAACAGAAACAGCATAAATAAAAGTTTAAAATCAAAAAGTAATCAAACTTTTTTGGTGTAATAAAGTACAAGTCTCAAATAGCTAAGAATACCATTTATTTTTTAGAATTTCTTTCGTGGAGGTTATTGCGAAAATTGTTTGTTCAGTGAAAGCCAATCAAAGCAGACATCTGCGCCGAATAATGCTTTGACGGCGTTAGGAAAACCTTACAAACATATCGCGCAAAAAGTATGTATTAATCAAATATTTATTTGAGAAGTTTTTATGGGCAGCCAGAAAAATATATGTTTTAATTTCAATATCAAAGTTTGAAACCAAACGAAAATCCCTATAAAATCCCCACATACCCAAACGAGAAAATCTATCCCCAAATGATTTCATAAATCCCCAAAATGGGGCAAAATCGCCACATCTGGCAACTCTGGCTGGCATTGCTTCTGACTCCGTTGTCGTCAAGCTTAATGTAACTATTTGTGCACTGCATTGCTTCAGCAGTTCATTGCAGTATTATCTGGATACCAATGCGAGGGAAAATAGTTGAAATATATCAAAGCTAGCTGTAAGAAAGAATGAAGAAAAATGAAAGCACAAACAGAAAATTAATTGAAGGATGCGGCACACAGTGTGCTTTTTGAACACTCCATGCTAATTAATCGTAGCGCTTTCGACAGAAGCAATATTTTGATATGAGACAAAATGGTTTTGAAAGCTAATGTTATTCCCTTTCAATGAAAAATACTGGCATTGACCCACAATTACTACTTGATCTTAAAAAAATTGGTCAAAAATGCAAAAAAAACATGCAAAATATACCGTATTTGTTCCAAACAAAAATTTGTTCTATGTTTGATTATACTAATGTTATAGATTTTAAGACTAAAAACACGATTCCACTGAATAAAAATCGAAAACAAAAATTTACGTCTTAATTTAAGAAATGCATTTTTGATTGCATTTTTTTATTTGCATGCAGCTTTGCATCATTCGCATAATTTTATGTCACTAAAATAAAAAGATCTTTAATATTTTTAATGAGCTTTGTACCACGATTGTTTATTAAGAAAAATTGAAAAAGCAACAAAGTCTAAGCGGTAGAAGTTATAGCACTATTTCGGAGATCACCACATCTCGTCATCAGACTTTTTTTTTAAGATTGTTTATTAGGAAAAATTGAAAAAGCAACAAAGTCTACGCGGTAGAAGTTTAAATTTTTCCTAATAAACATCCGTGGTACAAAGCTCAATAAAAATATTAAAAATAAAATGTTAACAAGCCACAATAACATTGACAAATACATAGTTTAGGAAGAGCCTGCCTGAAACTATACAAAAAAGCAAATTAAGCAAATGGATGTATAGAATTGACAACAACAACCACGCTGTCGAGTTTAAATAGCGGCAAATCAGCTGCACTTGATAGTAGTTGGTTGAATAAGGAAAATGAATTAGCAACAAGAGTTTACGGGATGTACATAGCTCAGTGGTTAACGCTTCTGACTTTGAACATCGAATTCGCAGGTTCGATCCCTGCTGAAGTCTAGAAAAAAGAAGTCTGATGAGGAGATGTGGTGATCTCCGAAATAGTGCTATAACTTCTACCGCTTAGACTTTGTTGCTTTTTCAATTTTTCCTAAAAAAAAATTGTGGTACAAAGTTCAATAAAAATATTAAAAATAAAATGTTAACAAGCCACAATAACATTGACAAAAAGATCTTTAATTTAAGCCATGGTGGAAATCTTTAAGCACTGAGAGCCAAGCTATGACGATTTTAAACCAAACTTCGGATCTGCAGTAGGAGCTTTTACTCTGAAATTAGAAGAAAAAAATGCAAAAATGTCGAATGAAATGCATTTCTTAAATTTAGGTGTACTTTTTTTTCAAATTTCAAACAGTGGAATCGTATTTCTCGTCTCAAAATAACATAACATTAGTGTAATAAAACATACAAAAAATTTTGTCTGGAACAAATCCGGTGGATCTTGCATGTTTTTTTTGCAGAACACTATTTTGGCCAATTTTTTTAAGGTCAAGGAGTAATTATGCGTCAATGGCAGTATGTTTCCGCGAAAAGGAATAACATTAACTTTCAAAACGATTTTGTGTCATATCAAAACATTGCTTCTGTCGAAAGCGCCACGATTAATTCGCATGGAGTGTTCAAAAGCACAATGTGCGGCATGAGAAAATATACGATTAATTCATCGGACGTTTCTTTCAAGTAGCCAATACGGATTCTCCATTATGAGGGATACATATGTATGTATGTATTTATGTACTTACATAATGGTACATACTCGTACATAAATATTCAGGCTGTGCGTAAAATAATTTCATTTATTTATGTGTGTAAGTATGTGCAATATTTATACATCTACCAACGAGTAGTTATAATGCAGTATTAACGAACGTAAAAGTTTAATAAAGTAAAATAACGATTTCATTTCTGAAAAAAAAGTAAATACTCATTACGAAGTTATGGCTTAATGCCACCAGGAACACAACTTTGAAATATAAAAAAAACGCTTATGAGTTGTTACTTTTTTACTTTTTGAATGCTCGTATTAATATATATATTTAGGTATGTATGTACGTGAGTGGCATCATTGTCAACGCTCAAGTCTGCCTTCTGGCGCTCAGCCATACTAATAGCGCACTTATAAACGCTTAAGCGCTGATTACTTGCAGAAGCAGAGATAATTTTGAGAAGTTGTTTGCATTTTTTACCGTTTCAAGTGAGTATTAAAAGTTAAATATGGGCGTACCATGTTGGTAAATGTAAGTAAAGAGTAGCCATAATTGGCATACACACCAAGGCATTGAGCCAAGTCCAAATCCACACATACGTACTACCACATAACGACTGCCACTGGCATTGGTCACGCGCAACAATTTCATTAGCGTAGTAAAACATCAACAACACCTGAAATCAGCCATTCAGTTAACGAACAGCCGTCGCAGTACCGCAGGCGAACCCAAACTCGCCCGAAGTTTTAACCTGCATAGCGATTTGGCAGCAGTAACGATGACCTTCATCAGCGATAGGAACAAAGAATGATCATGGTAAAGGGAATGAGGGAGAACATTTGAGCACCTGGAAATATGTTTCTGTTTACAAGTAGCTACATATATGTATGTATGTATTTTATTAGGGTGCTTCACCCAAAAAAGTTGGAGTTGTTCCACCGGAATTATAATATTGGTTATGTTTTAAGAAATACCGACTTTCGAAAAAATATTTAGTTTTACGTGAGCTAGACCGATTTGAAAATAACTCCCAAAATTTCATTATTTTGATTCCCTTGATAAAATTTGAAAACATTTTTATTCCGATCTTTTAAGCCCTTCTATCATTTGAGGGGAAAAATATTTTTGAAAACTGATTTTATTTATACAACACTCGATTTTTGGAGATATTTTCAGATGGGTCCCGCTCACGTAAATCTTAATATTATTTCGAAATATTTTGGCGTTAAAAGTCTATAATTCCGATTTAAAAGCAGTATAGATTTTTTTTCGTATGTAAAATGGTTCCGAAAAAAGTGTATTGCAAATTCGAACTCTTCTACGTTCGGATCTAAGAAAAGATGGTGAACAAATAATATACCTAAAACGACGCTTGAGTATTATAATTTTTTCTGAACGAAATTAACTTTTAATTTACAAAATTTTGTGTTTTCTTCAAACAGTATACTGCTTTTTTATTGAAAATTGAGAGGGTCAAACGTCAGTTTTTGTATATACTAGTTTGTTTGTAATTTACTCGAAAACTCCCTTATTATATAAACCAGTTTTTATCCTTATGAGTACTTTATTGCTCAATTCCCCAAAAGTTTCAGCACCCATGAACCACAATCTCTTCTTTCCCAGTGTGGGACATTCAACCTTCTCGTCTCTACAGCACCTACAGAAGTCATCATTGAACGGCTTTCCCAGTCTCTCCGCGTACTTCACTAGGGTCATGTGACCGGCCAGTAGATCCATAGCCAAGAAGATTCCTGCCACATTTTGGCCACATGAGTCTTACCGTGTAGCAGGTTTCTAGTTGTTCCCTTCTCGCGCCTGCTTCGAGAAAAAGAATACTTGTACCTATATGGAGCTTGCAGATAGCGAGCGGTAGGTCCAACCTCATCCAAGTCAGCGGAAGTGGAAGTGAATTCCCTTCCTTGCAAGCTCGTCCGCTATTTAATTGTCTGGTTTACCTCTGTGGACCGGTACCCATACCAGCTGTAGAGTAAACTGCTCTGTCCGGTTAAGTGATCTGCGGCAGAACTCACAACTTTGAGAGCTGTCTGGCTGTCTGAGAAAATATTAACATTATTAAATCCGATTGCTGTTGTCCTCAGCAGCCTCTTATTACACCACAAGTTCTGCTTAGAAGGCGCTACAGCAGTGCTCTGGGTGGAACAACTTTCTTACTTTCAGTTATTCCGAGAAGACTCCACACCCGGTCTTGTTTTCCATTATGGATCCGTCAGTGGACAACTGCCCTATTTACGCGAAGGTGAACCATCCATCACAAATGAAAGGGGCTACCGTTGATTTTCGCACACGTTCAAATGTGTTTCGTGTACAGTTTGTTTGCTTTTTTATTGAGTATGGGTTCCAGATCGCAATTCCAATGGCGTTTTCGTTTATACAAACAAATGTTGCCTTTTCTGAGAAGGCATCAGTTTTCGGTAGGAAAGAAAACATCATAATATTAGCCAGAGTTGGTGCCTTTAGTCGTGAATCCTAACACCTTGTGGCTGCTTGGAACATCGTATAGTGGTTGCTGGAATTTTCCCACGTACGATTATTGCAAGGTCGTCAGCATACGAAATGACATTGTTGTCCTTCTCCTCCTCCAAGTCCCCGAGCAGTTGGTTTAAGGATGAAAAATTTCTGATTATGCTTACGATTTAACATCTAAAAATTGTTAAAATATTTTCATAACAACCACCTCGTTTCACAAAAACTCCAAAACACATACCGTATGCACTGCATCTGAATTAATATAATTTATACGGATTTTGGCTATTATGAGATTTACATAATTAAATTAATCTGAAGCAACGTTAATATTTCTAAGCATATAATTTCTAATGGTCGCATCAAAATTCAACAACGGCCACAAAGGGATTGAGAGGTAGGCAATCATTTGTGATGGGCCACCAGAAAAGCGTGTTTACTTTTAGCATTTACAAACATAAATATTTACAAACCTATGCACATACATAGGTGTGACTAAGGCCGATTTTGCAAAATCATTTAATATTAATACGAGTACCCGCAGACCCAGCAAGAGCGATAGTACGCACAAAGCATTTAAGAGCGACACCTGAAGCATTTTATGCAAATTCAAATAAGCGGTCAGCTGCCCTGCTGGTGAGAGAAATGGGGATCTGAGTATGTATGTAGAATGTTTACGTTGGGTAAAAATTAGGGTGATTGACACATTTTTTCAAACCGGTTTCTACCGGTTTTTTGGATATAGTTTTTTTTTTTTAAATCTTGATTTTTCTAACATCGAATAAAAATGATTTTTTTTTATAAAAAAAACTGTTCTTTTTCAATTCAAAAAATCTTGACCTCTCACTAAAAGTCAGAGTCTTTCGAATTTTTCACGACGTCCCCCAATTTAAGGAAACCCCTAAATAGTTTTAAATTGTATCGTAGCTTATTTGAAAATGGACAGAATCATAAGAGCATAACCTCATCATATTTGATTCTAATAAATGAATGTTTAACGCTTAGCCCTTTTCTAATTGTTTGGCCGAGCTTCTTCTCCAATTCGTGTTCTGCTTCTTGATGTTGTGACGAGGGACACGAATTTGGATACAATACCATACCATATCGATATTTTGCCATTCGAAACCTATCATTTTTTATATTTTGGAATCGTGTACCAGAACTAAGGATGGGCACGGGCCGGGCTTTTGGCGGGGGCCCGGCGAGCCCCTGCGTAAGCCCGCGGGTACGGGCCGGATTACTTGCTGTCAGCACGAACTCGTGCGTTCACGGGCTTTCAGTAAAACTTCATAAAAGCACGAATAAGCACGAAAAAGCCCGTGGCTAATACTACAAATTTAGATAAGCTTTTGTACAGTACATATTAAAACTCTTTTGATAAGAGAAAAGCAAAAAAGAAATATTTGGAGACCGATAGAAAAAATTAGATACTTAGAAGTGTTGTTTACATATCTGTACATAAAATACTTTCCACTTTTTCTGTTTCCAAGAAAATATATTATACAAATCTTTGATGTAAAAAATTGATTCGCTTAAGTAAATATACATACATAAACACAAAATTAAAAATATGTACACATGTATGCATACAATAAAATTTGGCTCTTTATTTCCGGGCTGGGACGTGTACCGTCGTGCCGGGCCGTGCCGGGCCCCACTGAAATTCTTAACGTGCGGGCTCGTGCGCGTTTTTGAAAGTTGATTTTGCACTCGTGCCGTGCCGGGCCTGAAAATTTAGGCCCGTGCCCATCTCTAACCAGAACCCTTTTTTTGTATCGAATCGCAAATGTACATTACAAAGTTGATGTGAATAATAATATATTGTCTTTTATTAAATTCGTTTTGATGTTCTTAAGGAAAAGTACATATGGGCATTTCCAATCTGGTGTGGCGTGACATTTCTATGACAAAATGTTAAAAACTAAAATGAAAACGTCAAAATTTAAAAAACTCTGGTAATTGGAAAATACTATTTGTATAAAATTTTTTTTAGTATATAGTATTTGAAATATTTAAGGTTAAGCTTTCCTGCTTCTTTTATCAGCCGGAGTATCTGACGTAAAGTTACTTGACGGTTTTAATATTATTTTTAAAACATGACTTTTATGTCGAATATATTTCTTAATTTGACTTCAGTGTTACCTAGCGGTTCTATTTTTATTCAAATCTATGTCGTACTATGACTTTCCGCCGGAAACGTTCATATGGTTATACTTTGGAATTCATATGTAAAGCAATATATATATAGTATATTGTACTATTTTAGGTTTGGAATTTGGCGGGATTTCAACCCACGCTTCGATGATATCGGTTACCACACTTACCTCTACATAAGCCAACACTTATTAAAGTAGAAGTGTTAATTGTTTATAAGAAAATGAGACCAATATTCAGATGTAATTTTTTTTTAATTTTTATCGGTGTTTGGAATATTGAATCTTTTTATCCCGATATTAATGAGTACCCGATATTTTAAAAGCGATATTTAAGTGAGTAATATATCGATACTTTCGGTTCGATACCGTGTCCCTAGTTGTGACAGAAATCGAAGATCTACACTTTTAGCAGAAGTACACTCGAATGTCTGCCGAGGGGCGACCCCTATTTGAAAAAGAAAATTTTGATGTTGCAGGGAGCAGAAATTGAATCCCAGTAAGCACTCGGCTACGGCAGCAAAAGATAACAAAAATCAGAAAAAATGCATTTAAGTTTTAAAAGAATTTTTAATATATCGAGCGCTATCTATCTGCTTTATTCAGAAAAATTAGATTCTGATATACAAATCCACCTGTTATCGGTGAAGTTACTACTGGCCTTGTATAACGCTTGACAGAAGAATTTACTTTTAAATTTCAAAGTCAGAATTAACATCAGTGATGACAGGTAAGTCCAAGTTGGGCTTTAACATCACAAAATTGCTGTTATGAAAATTGAAGATATGTAGAGGGTATTGAATATAAGCTCTCGATATATACATATAACCAAATGTGGACTTTTAGCTGATTTTTATTTACTTTTGTATTATTATGCTTTGCTCTAGATAGACGCTATCTTTACTGTTATTAGTTTTTACGATGTGCCGGTAGGGATGCAAATTTTGAGCAGTAACATCGATACATCGATGGTTCGATGCTTCGGAGAAAAGAACATCGAGGCTAAAATACATCGCCAGAGAAACATGGATATATCGATGGTTTCCGATGTTTTACAATTTTTTAATGTCTAGTTAAATTTAAAGCAATATTGAATACTTTAATAATTATGAATGTATTTTCCTGTATTTTATTATCCTTTCTATACCGTTTCTATTTTTAGAATCAAAATGCATACCATCGTAAGGTCGTTCGGGCCTAAAGATCCTAGGCCTGATCATGTTGAAATCCTAAGGGGTGTTTGGTTCTGTTTTAACGGCTAGGTTATTAACATTCAGAATGAATCCAACAATTTTATTGAGCTTGGGGCTATTTGGGAGATCGCCAAATCTACTAATCAGATTTCTTCAACCGCGGTCACTGAGGAGCTGTGGTGGAGACGTTCCTTATAGTCGATGTATAAAACATCGGTAAAACTTCCATCGATGTATCGTAAATTTCGCGATGTTAGTAAATTATAAACATCGAAAATTTAACCGATATTATCGATGCTTCAAAAACATCGATGCATCGTTTGCATCCCTATTTGCCGGGTATCCGGTAGATATCCGGAATCTGGATAATCCTCCCGTTTTTCTGAAATCCGACTAAAATCCGGCCGGATTTCCGGATTTCAATTATAGAGGATTAAATTTAAAAATCTAGTTCAGAATTTTGTTGTATTTTCTAATCAAATTTAATAGTATATAATTAGTGATTCGAGTTAAAAATTTATATATTTTACATTATGAGAAGAAGCTGTTCTGCATTACCGGTCAAATTTCTATTTTCAACATAAATGCTGCCCGATGCACTAAACACCCTTTTTCTTTACGACTATTCTTCCACCAAATTAAAGGATCTTCCTGTCTGGGAAGAAGGGGTAGCTGTAAATATTTTTCCATTTCCCCATCGGTTGGTTATCCATAGCATCACAATTAGGAATCAGCGTCAGAGTCGGTGGCGATTTCCTCAAAGAATTTGGCCTTTTTCATATGATACAACTGATTTCTCCTCGCTAACTGATTTATTTTTTCGAATTAGTTCATCATCAACGGAGTTTTTAGCTTTTTAATGTCAGACAAAAAAAACAGTTTTGAAACGTGGGTAACAAAATATTTCAACAATGAAGCAATTCGATTTTCATAACATTTTAAAATAAAAATACATCAACCATTCATTTTTCTTACCCGCGTTCATTGTTCTTTATCATATTTCTTTAATCATTCCCCTCTATTTACCAAAAATAATTGATAACTCCGGGTTGCAGATTGAGAAGTTATCTTTTTAATACAGGATTATTTTATAACTTGGCTTTATTCCGTATCCGTGATAAATTCTTTTAAGAGTTTTTACTACCGAAAATTATATGAAACAGTTAAAATTTGTAATTAAAAAATGTTTGTAACCGATAAAGACTTGGGCTATTAATTTCGTATTGGACAGTTCAGCTCGAAAAAGCAGATAATCTGGCTAAACAACAAAATCGAATATAAAAATATTGTTAAATTTACTAAGAGAAGCAGTCTAGCGGATATACGAATCCGGCTCTTATTTTTTACACGGTATCCAGAATCCGGTTATCCAGCAAAATCTCTATGCGGCACATCCCTCTTACTTTTATTGCAATTTTTGGTCATTACTTCATACCAACATAAGCATGTAAAATAAAACCGGTTTATCCGGTTTGGTATTAATAATATAACTCAAAAACCGAGTTTGGGAAAAAGGCGAATATTCGAACAATCTTGTATTTAATGTGCATGATAAAAAAATAGGAAGGTAGAACCGCTGAGAGGAATTTTTCAAAGTCTTGACGTTTGCAAGCAATTTAATTTTAAAATTTTACACACAAATTCACACATACATTCTCATTTTCAATCTAGAACAACAAAAACTTTGAACAATTCCCTTTTTTACTCTCAATTTTATATGATTTTAAAATGTTGGCAAACTTCAAAAAAAAATCATGGCCGAGGAATTGAGAGAACGGTTTTACCATGCTATGTTTTTATCATGGTATTGTGTACTTCATGACTTTTATTATTTACTTAGGAGAGTTTTTGCAAACCTGTACACTTTTTCCTATGCCGCAAGGATTTCGAATTAATCTGTGGCGCATCCAGAGTGGTAACCACGACTACTTACCATGTAACAACAGTTTGCAGAAATACAAAAATCGCTACATGTTAATAACTAATGAAGCTAATTCACTAAAACTCGACTTTGATAAACTCTTAGCAAAAAAAGAGATTATTAAAAATATTTGGAAAACGGGTAAAGCCCATTCGAATTATGATTAAAATGCTTATGATTAAAATGCTTGCGATATATCAATAAATAAGGACGCTAATTTACGCCCCTAATACTTATGTGGAGTCCCTGTCGCTTAAATCTACAAAATTAAGTAATTGGAAAAATGACACGCCAGTTTTATATCCTCGAAGCCGGAACAGAAAACAGAGAGATTAAGAGTCTGCAATTGTCAAAGCAGATTGAGCAGAATTACATTTTTTTTTATTGTCGTAGCGTTGCCACACTTACAAGAATATCTTAGCAAGAAATAATTTTCTATGTTTCGGTACTAAAACTTAACTCACTTGCAATGAGATTACTCACAGTCGTCGCTTCTGGCCTTTGCGTTTCCCACAGAACCGTGAACTGAAAGATCTTTTGTATCTATTAAAGGGAGATTCCCTAACCAAGTATGCCAAGGACACCTTCGGCTTAGGGATGTCAGTGGCAAAAATACGTCGATATTTTTCCTTGATTCGATGCACCGAAATGTACATCGATATTTTTCGATGCATCGAAGGATTGCATAGGATTTCTCACAACAAAATATGTTATTAGCACAATTGTACAAAATTTGAAATAAATTAATGCAACTGAGCTTATTATTTTTCTAACGGCACTTTTTGGAGCCATTTCAATTTTTGGGTAAGTCTTTTTTGTATAATTAAAAAACTGTAATGATGTTTCTATGTACTAGAGATGCAACTTTTCAAAAAAACATCGATGCATCGGCAAATGGACTATTTATACATCGAGTGGAAAATTTTCGATCCATCGAAGCAATACATCGATATTTTCGATGCATCGATATTTTTCCGACAGATCTACTTCTGCTTCCCTAATAAATCCTAAAAGGGCTTTGGTGGGAGAAAGCGTTCGGCTATTGGCCGATCTCTAAACTCTCGACTGCATCCAAACTTTTTGAAAGCATCATGAAAGAAATGTGTATTTTGCTACAAAGAGTATAATTTTCCGACAACTACACGGTTTTGTTACTGGTAGATCGCAGTCTCTAAGCTCGCCCTATTCAGTGAATACTGTATTGCAACGCTCTCAGCCGGGCGCCAAATAGCCTGCATCTATACCGATTTCGCATAACATTTTATTAGATAAGCTTGCATCTCTACGTTCGCCGTATTCCTAGTTTGGCTGCGGTCATATTTAAGCAACAGCGTCTCCTCCAGACCGTTTACTGCGTCATCTATTATAACTAACTAACGTTTGATTCGCGTAGACTTTAATCCGATAATAATAATTTAGCAAATTGGTGCCGTAATTTCTTTAAATATTAACAATTGATTTAAGATCACCTTCTCGATAATAGTTAACACATTACCTACACGCTATTCGATTTCAGATATTGTTCTTCAACATGTCGATGAAATCAAAGATCTAGGCGCTGTTTTCGATCCGCGTTCTACGTTTGTAATATTAATTTTATCATCTCTAAATCGTACTCCATATCAAGCTTCATAAGAAGAAATAGCTTAAAATTGTTGTTTTCTGTCTTCGTTCATTCTAGACTAGAATATGCAGCGTTCATTTGGAGGACTTATTACCAATTTCCCGCTGAAAGAATTGAACGTGTGCAAAAAGGTTTTCTCAAGATTGTTCTATCTAAGTTCAAATTCTTGGATCCCGTCCCTGCGCACAAGCCTCGATTGCTACTAATTAATCTTAAGCTGCTGGAAACTAGAACGTTATATTATCTGTCATTGTGGCTTAATGTTATTAAGGACAAGACTGGTTGCTCTGACCTATTACAAAGTATTAACTTTTCCGTTCCTAATAGGTATTTACGTAATAACCATCTAATTTGTTTAACTAGATTCAGAACGAGCTATGCGTGCAATGAACCAATTGCCCGTGCCCTCTGCCAACTAAATGAGATCTTTCATTCTATAGAACTTGATCTTTCAGTGTTAAAATTAAGGGGTTTCTTTACAACTAAACACTTTATTATAGGTGATTAAAATTTTAATAATGTTAGTCTAGGAATTAGTAGTCAATAAAAATGTGTGGTTCTTGAATTCTTTATTAAATAAATAAAATAGTAAATAAATAAAATGGGCCAATCATTGCATGGCCAAAGCCGAACGGTAATAGAGAATAGATTCTAAAGTTGCATTGTCTTGAAGGCAAGTGGAATTGCATTCGGTTGGACCGCAGAATGTTGTGGCCATTAAAAAGCACGTAAGTCTCCTTCCCGCCAACTCGTCAGCGACCTCAATGCTTTCGTGTACACATTGCCCTGTTTCCCATAATACAGAAGCCATCCTTAACATCTTTTTCAAGATTTAGTTTTGCGCAGTTTAATAATGCGAATATTTCAGATATTTTAGTCAAAAGTAACTAAGTCGCTAGCCGTTAGTCTTTAGTCCTTAGTCATTACTTACTAGTCGATGGTGGAAAGTCCGAAGGCATTTCTCAATAGTCATATGTTATAAGTCATTAACCATATGTTATTGGTCACTGGCCATTGGTCATTAGCCATTGGTCGTTCGTCATTATTCAGTCATTTATCATTAGTTGACAGTTGTTAGTCTTCAATCGTTAATCGTTAGTCATTTGTCATAATTCATCATTATTCTTTAATATTTACATAAATCATTAATAGTTTCACCCTGACAAACAACCCACCCCACCCCCCTCCCCCTGCACTTCACAAAATCAGGGCTACTCCATTGGCTTTAAGCAATCATGTTCGCAAAATACCTGATTAAAAGTTATGTTGAAGATCCAAGACGCAACTTTCCTTACCTTCTTTGATAATTATGCATTTGCTTTCAAAAGCTTTGATTGTCTTTTTATTAATTCACATCCACAATCTGCTTTCAAAATTGCTTCTTTGCATTTGTCCGTTTTATGTGACAGCTTTTGTAATTACCTGCTCCTGATTTAACGAACACCCTAAACAATGAGGCCCAAAATAAGAATCAGCATTTCGTTAATAGAAAAGAAGCGCAAATAATGGTAAGTTACAACTTTTTTTGTCAGCGCAAGAACTACGCAACAACCGAAAACTTTTCTATAACTTGTTGCCTGAGCCAAACAGGCAAAAACACCTATAAAGCAAAACCTCAAATACCGAAAAGGCGGTCACCTCGAATACAAAAGCGAAAAATAAACGAAAAGGTAATAACAAAACCTAGCCAAAAGTATTCAGATAAGCAATAACTAAATGCTACAATTCGTTGAGCAAGCGAAACTTCCTCTTACACAACACACTCATACATACATACTCGCAGGTGTGGAGGAAATTCTTTGGCAATACGTACCACGAATTCATAGCATTTTTCCGTTGCGCTCGTCCGCTTTCCTATTTTTTTTTTACACTTGCAAAGCTTAATTTACAACAGAGTGTCCAGATTGTTAAAAAAAGCGCAATTTCTGAAAAAATTTCCAAAAATCGCCAATTTTCTTTTTTAAATAAAAGTCATGAGATCGATTTAACAATTCATTTATTTTAAAAGTGAGATCTTGTTATAATAAAGTTTTTAAGACCAAAAACGAATATAATACATTTAACAATAAATAAGACAAATCACTTCTATAATAGAGATGTACAAAAAATTTTCTTTAAAAATACTCATACTTTTTAAAAAATTAGTTTCAACAAATTTTGCAATAGGACTGCGCAATTATTAAGATCTCGGCGCTAAAAATTTAATAAACACCTATAATAAGGCGAGATCAGCTATTTCCACAATTTCTAAAAAATCACCTATAGTGTCTGAATGATTTACATTTCTGTTGTGGTTATATAATTACCTATTCCACATTGATAATATAGCACTTTATTCGAACTATTGAATTAAGGCTTTCCAACCTCATCGCATTTCGAATCTTAGTTTTTGTTTCATTTATTTCGGTAAAAAAACGCGCTCAACAAAGTATGTTAGTGCGGCAAGGATAATAATATGAATTTACTTATATTTCCAAACATTTTATTGCCTGTTGCGGTTTTCACTCCGTAAGCAATTATCCAAAATTCTTCGGAGTCGGTTGGAATGGTTCGGAGAAAAGTTATTCCATGGGAAAGTTAAAAGATCTTCGATTAGGGTGATTAAACATTTTTGACAGTCGTCATAAGTCAAGTTTATCCCGCAGTTCACTAGCCTCTTCTGTAAAACTATCGTGGAAAACTAAGTTTTGTATATTTTTATAATTAAAAAAAAAAAAATTATTTGCCAATGGTGATTTCCTACATTTTTACGCGCACATATCCAAAAAAGTCGCCAAATTGGCGCGTAATCGCCAAATCTGGACACTCTGATTTACAACTAAATTGAAACGAAGCGACAGCGAAATAACTGTAATGCAAAATAGCCGAATGATGTTGAAAGCGTGTGGTGGAGGCACTGCCACCCGTCACTTCCGGTTAGTTTTGCGCCGGAAATAGCATTTGGTTGGATGTGCACGCCACACCGTTTCCAATTAATCTCTGCCTGCCGGCGAGGTTGAAATTATTTTAGTGCTGCTGCTGCGGCTGCTAAAAAAGCGATGATAAACATTGAATGAGTAATAAACATTTCAATGCATACGAAATTGTTGAATTGTTGCAAATATAAAAAAGTTTTTAGAATATTTTATAAAAATATTATAACTAGGTCTAGTCGCAATGCATTGAAGGTAGGTTTTCATCGATGCGAGTTTCAGGCAAGCTTCGGTTGCAACTTTGATGATATTTGAAATAAAAAGAAAGAAAATTTTGTTCAAAATAATGTAAATACATTTCGTCGCTACCCTGTTAAACTATCGAATGTGAAAATGGGTACTTTCGGAACAGCAAAAAAATTGTTGCAAAAAATGTTGTCGTCATTAGAAGAAAGTGTGGGATACGCATCCCTGCACATTTACCGGTTCTCAGTATCTCTGCTTGGATTTTCCATTTCAACTCATAGTGCTACCAATAAACATACTGGAATTGCATTCCAGTGTTGCCATCTTCCTTCCTTCTTTTTCATCAAGCAACTCTGCCCGACGACATCAGGGAGGCGCGCGACCATTTTCGGTTCAGCGTGGGAATTACTAAACCTATCGACCATCACAAGTTTCACCATCGTGATCATCTATATATTAATACGCTAACGAAATCCATACAAATCTATTCCTCCCTACTGCTCCTATGTTTCTCAACCGATTTGAATGATCCTTGTTTTGTTCGAAAGATATTTCAACGGGGAGGTGCGCCTTTTTTTTGATTTTCCGGTAGGTGGAGCAGGAGTAGAGTTATTCCGAAAAACTTCATTTATTGTCCGATTTGCTTCAAATTCAAAATACATATTACTAACATCAAGAGAAATACACCTGCAAAAAATGGACCCGATAGGTGGCCAGAGCCGAGTTATTCCAATTTCCGTATAAGCCTAAGAATGCCTGCTTTGGTTTCACCATCTACTATTTATATATTAATACGCTAACGAAATCTCATACAAATCGATTCCTCCCTACTGCTGCTATGAATTATAAAGTTATTTAACGGAAAAGATATCACTCCACCTAATACTATTAGTGACTTGGACGATCAAGAGGTCTCATGGACCTAAAAAGCGCCACAAACAAAGTGAAAGTGTATGAAAAAGGGAGATGGTCGAATTTCGACCACGTGGTGATACTAGTTTCAATTAAATGTATACATTTATTGAATTCATGATCTATCTAATATTGTTAATAATTATCTAAATTCATCTAAATCTAATTCATTCACTCACCCAGTTTCAACGTTCATTCAATTTTCATTCAAATCACTCACGCCTTAAATTTTTTGAACTAATTAAAATAGTGATTGTAATCTTTGTACCTAATTAAAACTCTATTATAATTACAAAAGCAACCCTAGCTTTTAACGAATTGTAAATACCCCCTTATCACGAAAAGTGCAAGGTATTGAAAAGGGGGGCATTGCACCTCCAATACAAACTGAAATTCTCATATCGCTTATCCCTGGAACCGCTTAAGCTAACGTCCTGAAATTTTCCACAGCAATATATGTTATCAATAACGTACTTATGACGAAAAGTAGCAGGTATTCGCAAAGGGGGCATGGCACCTCCCTATTTTTAACGTCCTGAAATTTCGGCAGCTAGTTCGAAAACGTCCTATCTCAAAAATGCCCTACTTCAGAATTTTATTGAAAAACGCCGTATTTCAGAATTTTATTAAAAACCTCCTGTATAGAATTTGGTATAAAAATGTCCTATCTTTGCTGAAAATACATTGAAAATGTATGGGCGTTTCGAACTGGCTGCCGAGATAGGTCGATCTTCCACTCAAATTTCGATTGTTAAAAATAGCCAACTTGTTGTTAGCTTTTTGGCGAGATTTCGATAAATACCTTACTTCTAAATAGCTATGACAAAACCAATTTAAAGTGAGTTGTAAAGTTGTGCAGGAGTCATGCAGGCGGAATTGGGAGTTTGTTTTCTTTAAAAGTTTCCATTTAATATTCCTCATACTAAAACTAATTTGAATAAGTTTTTTTCCTGCACTTCGAAAATTCTTTTTCGGATCTGGACAAATAAAATGAATTTCTAAATTTTATGTTATCATTTTGATACACGGAACTCAATATGAGACCACTATTCTGAAATACATTTTACGCTTTCTGAAGTACTCTTGGAAAAGGTGTAGACTTGGTTGTGAGGAGGAGTAAATCAAGGTGGCTGAGCTCTAGGTACTACTTTTTCTAAATCATTATGCTTATTTGAATTTAAATTTCAGCTAGGTTCTGCATTTTACTTCCGAGTGAATTTCGACCAAATTCGCTTTGTTTCCAGAAACGTATTGACTGACAAACTGGTTAGAAAATTCGAAGAACAACCGCATATTTTTTTTTACTTTTGAATACAGTTTCATCGAGTGGGCTTGAATCAAATATGTTTTGAGTCAAATCGCGTTCTGGTTAAAGCGGTTCTTACGTAGGTAGGAGTTGGGGGCGGGGTAGAATGGGGAACGGGACAGACGAGGGTCGAGGAGGTGCCGAATCCCTGAAGTCCTATGCCTATACATTTAAGCTTCTCACTGCAAATTCTTAATTATATAAAATATGTTTTAAAAAGTATATACAAACAATATAAGTTTGAGGACCTTACGTGGTGATAGATCGGAGTTCTCCTCCAAAGTTACTGAGAGCTGGGGGATCGCAGAAGGCGAACCCTCATCCGAGGCGGCTAACAGGACTCGAGAAAAATGAATTCAAGTAACAGTAACTATTCACGCTTAGGTACAGTATATATTTTGCAGTTATAGTTAATTTCCAACAAATCTTAACTGCAGTTTATGCCTATTGGAAAAAGGAGATTACAACTCGAAGGGGGTAATTGCTCATATTAAGTACAAGCAAACGAACAGGAAGGCAGTTGCTGTATTGTAGTGGTTAGCAGTGCGCGCTACAACTCCGCTGGGCCTGGGTTCAAGCCCTGGTCAAAGCAAAATCGCAAACAAAAATTTAGAAAACTAGTTTTTTCTTAACAGCGGTCGCCTCTCGGCAGGCAATGGCAAGCCTCCGAGTGTATTTCTGCAATTTAAAATAGCTTCTCATAAAAATACAATCGCCGTTCGGAGTTGGCATGAAACTGTAGGTCGCTCCTCTTTGTTTGTGACAACATCCAGACGCACGCCACAAATCGGAGGAGAAGCTCGGCCAAACACTAACATATGTGTAAGCGCTAATCTATTATTATTAAGCGAAAAGGAAAAATTAAAAATTAAAAAATAAGCCTTGCCGATCACCCCTTGTTAAAACCTTTGGAACTCAAATGATCTCATAACAGCAGTTAAGCACTTGGTGGAAATAGGTTATTAACTGCTACCGACCTATTTTTGGGGACATAAATTATATAAAATTATATGTTTCAATTGAACAATTGCGAGTGACAAAAATATAAATTGTGGACATTAATTTCTTCTTTTTAATTAAATTAAATTAAAAAATTCACTGAACCGTATGCGTAGTTTAATAACAGTGTCCAACACATTTTTATAACGTCCAACGCAGTTCGAAATATCTGATCTAGAGTAAAAAACTCTTAACGGATTTCGCAAAGTTCGCTCGCTTTTAAAACGTGTTTGCGATCAAAATTTGGTTTTTGCAGTGCATAAAAAAATTATATTCTCATTACGTGAGTGATATTTATTGCTTTTTGCGATTTTTCTCTAAGGAGTAAGAAAAAGAGGCATTATTAATTATTTTAGCATGTAATTAGTTCCTCGTATAGAGAAGTTTAAACTATTTGTAACATTACTTTTATGAAAAAATTTACATATCTCCACGAGTATGAATAAAAATTTACAAAACTTATTGAAACCTGAAATTGTTGTTTTTATTAGTTTATTTATTCATATTTATTGCTTTATGCAACTTAATCTTCCAGTCTATCGTTTACATACGGCTCTATTACTTCCTCTTCTGTTTCTTCATTTCGCTCTTCATACGTCTTCCCACTCGGCGCCGTCGAGAGAAAACTCGACATACATACATAACTGTGTTAGTTTAAAAGCATTTGATCTTTTTTTTTTTAAATGTATAGAGTCAGAAACAATAAGGACGAATCGGAATATCTATATATAAATATAATACGCGAAAGGATTTTTTGTCCTCAGATTTACAATTTACGTTCGTCCGATTTACAAAAATGAGATGTCAAATTATAGGGCTTACTCTGTAGATGTGCAATACGGTTTTACTTTTTCGAAAAGAGTTGCCACCTGTTAAACAATTAAAATCTAATTATTTACTAATCAGTGCATTATAACCCGCACCGTTTGTTCGATTTTCAAAAATCAGGTGTTAATTTAAAGGGCTTGGACTGTAAAGTTGCAGTAAGGTTTAAATTTTTCGAAAGGAGTTGCCACCTGTTAAAAAATTAAGCTCAAATTGTTAAACAAGTTAAATAAATTGTTACAATATGGGTATCAACCGAATTGGGCTTTAAAAGGCTTTATATATTAGCTACGTGTATTAGTAATTAACGTATGTATTCGCTTTTAATTAAAGGAATTAGGTAAGCAAATAAGGTATCAACGTATGGGGCCAGAGAAAAGAGGTTAAAGGAGGTAATAGCTTGAAATTATTTTACAAAGGGTTGCCACCTGTTGAATTAAATTAATTTATACCCAAGTTGTATGACACTAAAAAGTGGTTGTAAAATGAAAGAGTTTTAAGAAATATGTAGTTTGACTATTTACAATACTTTTGATGGGTTGCCATCAGTTTAAAAGGTTAAATTAAAATTATTGAATAAGTTAAATGAATTACAAAAATATGGATATCAATCGAAATAAGTTTAAACCCCTTTATTTCTGAACTATATTTACTAGGGTTGCCAAATTAATTCCACTTACACAAATTATATGCAATTTAAAATCTGGTTATCAAACAAACGAGTATTTAGAAATATTTAGCTTGAACGTTTCGAATTTTTTAAGGGTGCCTGAAGAGGGTTGCCACCTGTTGAAAAAAAAAATATATTTTTTAAGAGGGTTGCCACCTGTTTAAGAAGTCGAAATTGTTTTACTTAAACACAGTTGAATGAAATATCGCAATATTTGTGTGAAACGAAGCAGTTTAAAGACAACTTTATGATGTACAATAACGTTTTATTTTTTGAAGATAAAACTTTTTAGCGGTATAGAGTGGTTAGAAACTTTATAAAAGGAAAACCGACACCATTCGAGGCCTCTCTTAACTCAAAAATGGGTTTATATGAATCTTATGGAAACATTTTTTGGGGTTTTGAATAGTGTTTCAACCCGTTTAAAAAATTAAACCCAATTTTGGCGTTTTAACGCCATGCGGGTTCACTAGTAGCCTATAAAGAAGCAGCAATTACATTGTAAAAAACTTATAACAAGTTATGGTTCTGATATTTCAGGCCCCCTCTCTACGGGACTACTCCACCAACAAATTTCAGCAAATATTGCGTCAGGAGATTTATTTCCAAGCAAGCTTCACAAACTTTCGAAGGCGCTCCAATTGTTCGTCTTATTCGGATGATATCTGTTGTCTGAAGAGTTGCAGATAATTTGTTAAAAACATGTTAACTCAGATTGTACTTCTAATGTAATTTTAAATATGTATGAAAATACACTTATAGTGTTCAACTTAGAGCGGCTATAGCTTTTAAAAGCGATCTGTATTTTCAAAACGTTCTTAGGGCTTTGGTACCCTAGTGCAGTACTGTCGATCTGTGTTGGTCGCTTCGTTAGATTCCATGACCTTAAATTTGTTGCACAATGTAATCAACAGCCTCTAAATGCTTTTTTGTTTCAAACACATTCTGAGTGACTTTGTTACTGTCACCATTATGCATTGTTTGTGTATTAACTTGAATGTACTCGCATGTATGAATAAAACAAAGTGGTACATTTATTCGCGGTCCAACGCCATTTAACAATAGAATTTCAAATATTTCCTGCTAAATAGAAGAGACGTTTCTGTCATCATAATTAGGTTTTTTGATAACCGCGCATGCGTAAAGAGTTTTATTACATAGAATTAGAATTTAATTGCAGTTTCACGCTTTTAACAAGCAAATCAATGGTTTGGATAGAAATTTCATTATTAAGGCATTTTCATGACTCACGTGTTTATGTACAACGTACATATGTATATACATACATATGCACGTATGTGGCAGTAATATGTATGTATTTATTTAACAAAACAAAAATTCCAATAACAAATTGTTTTGCAATACATTGGTGTCAAGTGTATTGATGTGCTCAGGAAACACTTTATGAATTGATCGTTTCCGATTTAAAAAGTATACTATATTTTCGGTACTTGGTACCGAAATGTTTAGATTTATAATAAGAGCGCACAATAGCCTCAAGACCCTAACAGTGGTACAACAGCCATCACCATAACCATAGCAATTATCTGTTCTAATCAAACATATAGGCGGCAAACGATAAAGCTGTTTTTAGACTTGTTTGTGCACCTGACCTGATGGTCACTTATAGGCATTTATTGAGCAATAAACAAGTGATAGCCCAGTTATGCATACTTGCACTGCTATACCTTTTTCGCGTAAAAATCAAAACCGCTTACACGCAAAGCCCATCTAACAGATTCTTGTGTGACAACTCTCATGCAACGCTAAGTATGCATAACTGGGCTATAAGAGCACTGCTGTCTTCGGCTATGCCGAAGGCCTCATGCCTTTAATGATCATCAGAAAATTTTACTTTAACAGATTACTACATTTTAAATTTTTATATTCATGAATACTAGACAGATTACTAGAGATGGACGCGGGATAGCAGGACCGACGATATTGATTTAAAATTGGCCGGGATGGGCGGTATCGGGAAGATCTGTAAAAATATGGGGGGCGGGACGGGACCAAAATGTTTTACCCGACACTCCCGATAAACCCACAAGCTCCGAAAATTCACAAAATCATAATTAAAAACGAACAGCAAAGCAAAACAAAATAATCGGAAGATACCAGATCTTACATTATTATATTTATTATTTAAAATTAATTTGAAAGACATGAACATTTTTTTCAACCTTCGATCGGTTTGCGAACCACGCCACACATGTTGAAATCTCAACCGCTCGTTTCAATTAGTTTTCCGTTTGTAGCCTGCTTTAGCGATAGATATCGGGACTCACGGGACCCGCGGTACAATTCTGAAAAACGTCGGGATGGGCGGGATCGGGATTAAATATTTAGTCCCGTCCCCATCTCTAATACTTACCCTGCAAACCATTTGTTCAGAGTATTCTGAAGTGTAGAAAATTTTAAAGAATTCGTAAAGATCTCATCCGATTTTTTGCCGAATTTTCTGAAATAAAATAAATTGTGCATACTTCGCTTCTTTAACGAAATTTCAGAAGAAAATAGGTAAGTCAATGAAAATAATGCTGCTATGTGAAGAATTTCTTGCAAATTTTTTTTAGAATTTTTTTATTTTTCGTACAGAAATTTCTTTAGGAGTTCGTGTCAACCATTCCATAAAATTTTCTTTAAAGATTCGTAAAAAAATGTTTACAGAAATGAGATACTCATAAAGATTCCGTAAAGATTTTGGCAACTTTAGTTTGCAGTGTATATACATAGATAGAGGAGTTACATATACAAACAAGTAAAGAAGTATAAGCTCGGGAGAAACCGAATTTTATACATATACTCGGCACAGATATCAACTATCGATGTTCCAACTGTTTTTAAATGACCTTAAAAACTATAACAGTCATATTTATTGGTGACAGATTGTTGTAAGTATTACATTGGACTAAAGGAACGTCCTCAGTATATCCGAAAATTACCGCTATACGGGAAGCCGGTCAAATTTTAGACCGATTTGAATAAATTTCCAACGAATTAATTTTTCGTACCAATGTTGCTAAACGTGCCGAGTTTGGTGGAAATCGATAAATCTGATAACGAGATACCAATTTGTAGGCGCAAGTGGGCGGTGCCACACCAATTCTTCCAAAAATTTTCCTAAGTAGCATTTTCTGCTGAGAGGTCATTGTATAAATCGATTTTGAGTTAATTAGCTTAAATAATTACTATTTTATAACAGTTTTCGTATTTATGTAAATTACCGTTACATGGGAGGTTACCGTTATATGGATGGTGGTTAGTGCCCGAGTTCGCCCATTTTCATTTTGCGCTCGGATTCAAAAATCAGAAGTATGTAGGGTTGCACATGATACATCGATATATTGGAAAAAGCTATACATCGTTCATAAAATGAGAAGCCGATATTGATGTTTGTGAAACTACAAACATGTGTGAAGAGACCTTTGTACTTGTCTTCACCTGTTACACTGTCTAAGTGATGTCTTTGAAATAAAGCATTCATTCTTTCAAAATTTATGTGAACATGAAAACGAACATCGATACATCGTTCAAACTATCGATGTTAGATACATCGACATTTAATTTTTGCAAGATCGAACAATCTTAATATCGATATTTTTATCAGCGATTGTGCAACCCTAGGGGGCGTGGAAGATATACCTTACAAAACACCAATCTAAGTGATTTTCGTAGCTGTGTGTGAACGTTATGTAAATCGGAAACACAATTTAATGCTTTTAGTTACCTACATAAAAGAGCTATATCACAAAAAATTGTATCTGAGACATTGTATGATTATTTAGAAAATAGCTCACGAAATTTCTCGGATTAGCTGTCCAAATAAAGGAGTTTAAAAGTAAAGCCCTATATCTGAACAGTCATTTATATGGAGGTAATAGGTGTTGGTGACCCGATCTTTCTTATTTTCACTGTAAGTATTCCGTTAATAATGAGTGAAAATGGTGCGAAATTTCATATTACTAGCTGCATAAATGCAGGAGTTATAATAAAAGATCTCATATCTGAACAATCAGTTGTATGGGGGCTATGGGTTATAGCGACCAACTCTTCACCATTTTCACTGTAAGTATTCTTTTGATAATGGGGGGAAATAGTGCGAAATTTCATATTCCCAGCTGCATAAATAGGGGATTTATAACCAAAATTCTCATATCTGAACAATCAGTTGTATGGGGGATACATGTTATAGTGACCCGATCTTTGTTATTTTCACTGTAAGTATTTTGTTAATAATGAGTGAAAACGGTACGAAATTTCATGTTCCTAGCTGCACAAATGGAGGAGTTATGATAAAAGACCTCATATCTGAATAATCAGTTGTATGGGGGCTACAGGTTATAGTAGGTACTATAGAAATGTTATCTCCACGTATTTCACATTGTCAAATCACTCGTGCTGCTGAATATCAATAGAAAATTATTCAAGAGAGATGCTTTGCAATTCTGTCAGCGGCATACAAATTACGCACAAAAATTATTTAAGCACATAAATACATATATATGAGACATTCTTTCTCATATCGGACACCAAATTTGGTGTCACACTTTCGATTGGCTTACAACAATTTTTTTTAAGGGTTCTATACATGAAACAAGCTAACACATATTCGACGAAATTTTTTTTTTATTTTTTTCTTCGGAGATATGATCTGTCAAAGTTTGCATTTCTTCGTGATTCTGATTAATCATGTACTTCTTCAAATCGTTATATCTCGGGTTCTGCTCATCGTACAGACTTAATCTTAATATCGTCTTACAGCTAAAGAAACGGGCTTAACATTTATATATATAAGGTGGTCAAGATTGTCCTAAAGCTAACTTAGCTATTAACAGTTGAACTTTTTGAAGTTGATTTGCTTAGTGAAGACCAGTAAATTAGGGATTTAAAATTATACCATCGTAATCTTTGTCTATAAAAATATGTTTAAAAAAATTGGGGGTTTTTAAAAAACTATTTTTAAAATATTTTTCTTTATGACGAGATGGATTATTTTGTGAGAATCAACAATTTTTTTGTATTTTTTTTCGAAAACTTATGTTAAGATATATTTGGTAAGGTGTTAAATATCGGGTTTTTGCTAAAAGTGAAATTTTATTGCGGATCCCGATAGAATATATATATAATATATATATAAAAAAGTCTATCAAAATTAGCTTAACCATTTTCCTGTATTACATATATCTTCGACGGATAAAATAGTCAATGCGTGCACTCGAAATTCCATTCGGTGGTAATTAATGGGATTTCCAAGGCGGGGTTTATTTCTCATGCCTTTCTTTCGATGTTTGTACTTATGTATTTACCTTCGTGTATACTTAGTATGTAGATATGCACGCGTATATGTTAAGCACTAAATGATTATCACCCCGCTTTGATTGTGGTAAAAACAAACAAACGTACGTCGTTTGAACGGACTCACAGGACCTAAATACCTGTAGTACATAGTAGTGAAGGAATGAACAAGGATATGTACATACATACATACATATGCCATTGCTGTACCTACTATGAACATATGCGTTTGAAAATGTAGATATTTACATGCATACGTACATAAGTGTGTATGTATATATACATATACAGCCATTAAAATTTCCGTGGAGGAAAAACTCCCGAAAGCAAGGATTTTTAGCTAATTTAGGGTATTTACTTCGTTATTTCTGTTGCAAATTTCTTGATACATATGTACATATGTATGTACGTATGTCTTAACCCGATGATATTCGCTAATTTCTTATAAATGTCAATACACAGCTTAATACGTGAGCAAATGCCCCATCATATTTGAAGTTTAAACAAGTAATTTTTAGCAAAGAAAAAAACCGACTTCAATTCTCATATAAATAAATATATATATTTCATGATCCAATGATAGGATCAAAACAAGTATGTATGGGACCACCACTACCTTTCCGATGCAAATGAATGAATTATCGGAATCGGTTGACGTGGTCCAAAGTTATGCGGTAACATACAAAACAAAAAAAAAATATATAAAAAAATATTCCGACGAACTGCATTGGTGTGCAATCAGTCAATGCCAACAAATGTCTTATATGCACTTAAATATATGTATTATTTCTGAAGAGTTTTTTTTGTTAATACATATTCCTTTTTCCGCTCTCATGCGGCACTAAAATCAATAATAAATAAAATAAAATAAAAAATTTTTAATATACCACGCTTTTACAAATGGGCTAAAAATTAAACAAAGGATGTACGAAATGTCAACGAAACCACTAACAGCCGGTGTGAACAGCCTTCAGCCCATAATTCCAAAACTCGTTTTCAAAGTGTTTTTGTTGGTATTGATATCGGAAATTAAACTTCGATATTTTCCCTTTGATACAAAAAATGCTTTACATAATATGGATGATGCAGTTAATAAAAATTAATAAGAAATCTTTATTTAACAACTGCAGCGCGTGAATAACAACATATAACAGAGAAACACAACAGATAATCAGTAAATCCTTCTTTAAATTTGTTCTTTGCACAAAAATTTCAGATTTTCAAACAGACGTTGTATTTAACTGAGCTTTTGTCAATCCTGGTAATATGATTCCATACTTAACTTTTCGGCGTAAAAGCAGAAAAACAGAAATAAAAACAAGTTAATGTCGTTATGCTGTATATCGTCACCTGAAATGCAAAAAGTAAATGAAGTGGAAAAAGTCGGAACTAATATTTAAATTATTATTTTTTCATAAAATGATGAGGGCAGTTGTAATTCGATGAAATCCATCATATACATACATATATAAATCAAAAATTTACTTTTGAATTTTTTATTAGTTATGACTTTTTGCATTTCAATGATGATGTTTGTTACGTCTTTTTGCATTTCAGGTGACGACATGTACTGTGTTTATACGGTTTGATTACATTGCGGTGCCATAACAGTATCGATACTAGTATCAAATTGGCTTAGGAAATAAAATATCGCGCAAACGATAACATAGTCACTAATTAGAAAAAATATACTTAAATAGAATTATAGGAACGATATGGCTTGTATGAAGAAGATAAGATACATTAAGCGGTATCGAAAGAAAATACCCATATGGGTATCAATAGTATCATCACCCTAGAATTGAATACCGATTTACCCAGTATCGAAACAAAAGTATCGATACCAAGATTTTATCAGTAGTATCGCAACATCTCTAACCATACCAAGTTTGATACAAATTGGTAGAACGGTTACCGAGATACATACATGTGATCATAAGTGGGCGGTGCCACGCCCATTTTCCAGAAATTTTATCATAAACGTATTTCTTGGTAAAGATTTGTTGCAAGCATCAATTTTGAATAAATTAGCTTTAATATTTATTGATTTATCGAAGATTTCGTATTTCTCCAAAATACCGTTATATGGGATGTGGGCTAGGTTATTGTCCGATTTTTAAAATTTTCCGCCATTTGGTATGATGTACCAAGGCCAACACCTGTGCCAAGTTTGGAAGAAATGGGTGCAGCGGTTACCAGTGGTGGAATTCAGTTGATTTAGGTACAAGCCCGTTTCAGCCAAGAATGATAGAATATTGTATTCTCTCAATCAGCGCACTACTATATATTCGTGTAAGCAAGGTTGCTAAAATGTTTGCAGATACATATATTCTATTTTTCGCTAATAACTATTATTGTCGCGGAACCTACCAAAACCTAGTCTAGCCTACCAACCTACCACATGGAACTAAACCTACTAGTTTTGGTAGAAAAAGCCTATGTATGGCAACGCTTGATCATAAGCAAGGAAAATGAAAATTTTCAAACCGACGGCTGCCAAAGCTGACGCGCATTTTATTAGCAGTCGGTTTCTGCGTTTACTTTGACTGAAACTGCTTTTTTCCAGAAGCTTCTGCTTATGCTTGTGAAATAAAATAAAACTTACTGCAGTTTTTTAAACACTGGTTGAAAGAGATGCCTAACTTACTATTTGAAAAATAAAAAAAGTTAAAGCAGCTTTTGTGGGTAAGGGACTGATCCACGCGAATGCATGAATCAGAACTCAACATTTTTCATCAAATAATTTGGAGCGATGAAAAATCATGCAAAATCGATAATTAATTTGCATAACCATCACAGTTGGCAGATAGATCGGTCACGGTATCAGTAAAATATAAATTAGTGGTGTGGTATTTTTAATTTGCAGATATTGGGACCTGTGGAACGGCCGCCAACGCTCAACTCCCACAGTTATTTATGGTTCCTTCAGGAACGGCTTCCAATTATTTTAGAATATGAAGCCTTCAACCTGTGGCGTGGACTATGGTGATGCCCGCTCATTAGGGCCGTAAAGTAGAAGCCCATTTAGAATTTTTCTTAAGACGTTCCGAGCTTGTAGAAGGTCGGTAATTTCAGTATATTTTATCAATAAATGAATACTTTTTTCTCCAAAATACTCATGTATATTTTACTTCACGTGAACTCATATTCCACAAAAAATATTTACAGACAGAGCCATTTTGATTGAAAGCGGCTATAGTTTTTTTTTTCCTCTTTTTCAAATAGTAAGTGTAGAACCTCTCTACTAAATGAGCCATTTTTTTACCACAGATAGTCAAATTTGGGAAGAAAATATCAAGAAGTTAAAACATTCATAATTTTATACATTACTTGTTTGTTTATGCAGTCCCAATTTATTTTATTAAAAAATATTAATATTTCAAAAACGATGACACTTTACCACAAAAATTTGTGCTTACCAGGGAGCTAACCGGTGTTAAAAAAAACTTGTTCGCTTTTAAGATCTTGCTTGAACCAATGATCGAACCTTGGTCCTACCGGAAGGTAGCTCGTACATATTGCCACACGGCTACGGGGGACGTCATAACAAACAACAATAAGAAGCAAAACCCTCTTTCACCAAGGTACACAGTCAAATAAAAGCTTGACGACAGAATCGTAATCTGGATATTTGTTTTATTGTTATGATGCTCTTTCATCAAATGAGCGAATATATATGTACTTACATTTCGGGTTGCTTCAGCAGACGTACCTATTTATGCAGATATCGTTAAGATCAACATATCTCGGCAGCCAGTTCGGAAACTTCCTATCTAAAAAACCTTTTCAAGAACGCGCTATTTCAGAATTTTATTGAAAAACAACATATTTCAAAATTTTGTTGAAGAACGCCCTACCTCACTTTAAAAAAAAAATTGAAAATGTGCTGCGATACGTTGTTTTTGAATCGGCAGTTGAGATTGGGCATTTTTGAAACGAATTCTGAAAACGGGCGTTCTTAAAACGTTTTTTGAGATAGGGCGTTTCCGAACTGGCTGCGCGATAGGTCGGCTAAGCAGTCGATATACAAGTAATGTTTAACATCAGAAATATTTATAGACGCTAGTTTCCCGGGAAAAATTGATTATGTATTGACCAATTTTTAATCTTCAATTTACGGAGAAGTAGAACCTGAGTATTTTTGCACAACATTTTTTATTCTCTTATTGAATATATATTTACACATGCATATTTACACACTTAAATAATTAACTAAATATTGTAACACTATTACTTAAAGTAAAAATTATTTACATAATATACGCTATGTTTACTAATTGTTATCTTCTAAATTATTGCTCTCATGCCGTGGGATTCATCACCTTCCCCGCAAATAGAATATTTCCCGTGCTTTCTTCTTCAATAAAGAATATAAATGGTCGATTCACAATAAACTCTTCCACCTCATCACTGCCGCCAAAACGATTCACAATTTCTACTTCGGTGGCGGCATAAGCCTCTGTGCCCTGCTCGTTAACGTCAATACCGCTTTTCTGTAGTATATTGGAGACCAACAGACGGCTATCCTTATTAGCAACCATGGCAGTTAACTCTGCGTTGTCGGTGAATATGTCTACTACACCCAAACGGCAAAGCGCAGCTTTCAAATCAGTCTTATATCCAAACTTGAATTTGGGCATTACAACCCTGAATTTGGTGCGCTCCATCATCCATTGCATGTGTTTCAACTGCTCATTTTGCATACGTCTTAGCAACGAATCTATACTCCGCTCATTATTGGGTAGCGCTACAAACATGGAGAACTTCTGGCCACGATAGGGCAGACGCACAATTCTTGCCTTCAGCTCGTTGCATTGGTAAAAGTAGAAATTATCAGTCAACTCCATGTACGAGACCTTCAATTGCTCGCGTGGTGTGCGAAAGAAGACACCCGAGTGGGATTCGCTGAACTGTCGACGCCACAAACCATTGAAGTAAATTGCATTCACTAGTAGCATAACACTATTAGCTACGCCCTCTTCCGTGACCAATTGCTGTAAACGGCCCTCGGTTGCGCGTGCAATCCACGAATTTATTTGCTCCGCAGCAGCGACACCGTCCGCGAATTCCAATTGCTCGATTGGGGTTTCATAGGCAGACTTAAGTAGCTCCTCATACGCTGGTAAAGGTTTGATGGAAGCGTCAGTGTAGAGACGCGTCTCCAAGTGCAGCGTATAGTGGGGATTCACCTTCTTCAGCGAAGCAAGCGTTTTGCGATAGAAACTGCGCAAATTCTCAGCGGCTTTTATATCTCCTAGCGTAGCTAGTAATTGACGCCGAGAACGCGTACCATTTCCAGTTGCCTCAGTGAGTAGCGCAAGCACGAGTTTGACAGAGAACGGCGAGAATATAACATTTTCCGTGTCTTCCGGAAAGAAGCTAGCCACAGAATCGGTTTTGATGTTGTTACTCCGCGCGGCAGACGTTGATAACAATATCTGCTTGAGCAGCGCCCATGAGAAGTGATCATGTACATCGCTGCGATAGGGCACGTAATCGTCTTCGTCGTTCATAATCGGCTCGGCTGACAGCGGTACGTATGATGTGAAAATTCCGGGTGGTATGTCGAATACATTACTGGTGACGTTGGTGTGAATATTATCGCTGCCGGAATTCTGCAAAGCGGTCAACTGCGTAATGTTCGCCTTCCTCTCCACTACCTCCGCTGTGGGAAAGGCGCATGTGTAGGTGATAAAGAATGCGTAGATAGCAAGAATCTCAAACGCCTTTGGCGTCATATTGTCTGCTTGTGGTTTCACTAGAATCTTTTGTATACTCGTTCGCTGTCGTTTTTCACAGTCACTCACCAGAAAAACCACTGACAAGTTCACTGTAAATTTACTTAGATCACTTTGAGCCGCTTGTATTTGGTCACTGAACTGCTCACACCAACTTACGCGCACACAATGACCGGTTTCCACTGCGATCGCACGCTCTTATGGTAGAATCGGGGAAAACCAGCTTTGATGACTTTTGCGCCGCGATGCGACAACAACACACGTCACAGTAGCGGTTTCAGTGTGAATTTTTGATTGATTGCGAATCGTTAGTTGCTTTCAGAAAGTGCTCCCTCTGGCGCTCTGGCGTGATGTTTAGCTTTCGTTATACGGTCCGCTCTTGTTGCTGTTGATGTTTTCGTTGTTGCTTTGATATTAATGAAATGGTGTCTTATCTCCAAATGAACCGGTAAACTGTATACTCTCCGGTGACTGCTGTGGTTTGTGTGAGAGTACTCTTTTTGTACTTTACTTGCTTTCTGCTTTATTCATAGACTATTTACACTTGGTCTGCTCTCTGACATCTTTCAGAGGGGAAAACAAATGATCTCAGCTGTTGTCGATTCAATTCGATCGTAAGTTTTTGATTAGCTGTTACATGAACTGAGGAATTTTTTATGATTTCTTCGTTACAAGCGTGTAAAACGAAATTACTGCGAAAAAACTTATTGAATACAAATCGGAACTATGTATTAAGAATTATGTTATTGTGGCGATCTGTATTCTAACAAACTTCTTCGTTAACTGTTGGCATTTAAGAAGCAAACGTCCGTTTTATACTAGTTATGAAAGCATAAGAATTGCCTAGAAGCCAACACATTTGTAACATCCACAAAATTTCTTTAAAAATAACCCAAAATAAGGGTAAATTTACCCACCCGCCGACAGAAAAAAATCCTTTCAATCGGGATTTTTTATTAAAGGAATTTCCAAGCGCCGGGGAGTTCGACAGCAGGCCATGAAAAATGCAGATCATTGTAAATACCTACATACGTATGTAGGTAGATGCAAACACGTGTGCATACATACATAAAAATACATATAGGTACATACCCAGCCAGCAAAGAAAGGTAATTTTTGCCGACAGTGAAGTCTAGTACAATTTTCGGTATCCGGAAACGAATAGAAAACGACTACAGTTATCATTCATTTTCGTATCCGGAAGACTTTCGAATCGTTCGAAATTTATGATGTTATTTGAAAGCAATAATTGTATAAGCTAAACATTTGAAAGCATGCGTGCGTAGTCGGCAGTGGTTGAGCGTGCCGCTATTTGTTATCTTCCACAAGGTGCCGGGTTCGAATTCCGTCAGGCGCTTACTCATTTTTTTATTTTTTCTTTGAACCATTAAAAAAATATGTGAAATACAGAAGGAAAGCATATTAAACGAAAAATTCAATCCGACAAATTTCAGAAAAAACATCCGAAAAAGTATCCGTTTCACAAATAATTATCGGTGGTTGTCTATACATACGTTTTTGCCGCACACTTTAGTGGGAAAACGGATCGTCAAAGTATCCGAAAATAGAATCGGTAAACCGACAAAAATCATCTACTTTTTCCCTTTTCGGATCGGTTTTCGGATTTTTTGCTGGCTGGGTACATATGCACATATGTGCTTAGTATGTCCATTCACATTTTCTTGTTAACTGTGACTCAGGTAGATGCATAAGTAGCCGTTACAAAATCATCACCTCCTTTTCACAACCAATCACTGAGGACAATCTCCTAATAATGAATCATTGGTATTTAAGAAATTACGCAGGCATTTGTAAAGAGTTATGTGCGTAAATATGGTTTTTGGCGCCAGCATATGAGTACCCATTCATTTAAGTAAAACCTTTTCAGTTTCGAGTGGTCTCTTTGACTATCTCTCCATGTGTCAATAAACAGATCAGTAATAAGGAGCGTAAAAATCTTTAGAATTTCCGTAAAGATAAGGTTTGCCCCATATGTTTGTTATTTCTCTAAATGAGCAAACATTCGGGTTGTCCATATTTGTGGTATTTTTCTTTTAAAGTCTGTATGTGTTAACCTATGTATCTCTTATATATGTATAAAAAGGCCATGCATGTTTGAGGTATTTACTTTATTGACTCGAAAACTACTGTACCGATTGAGCTCAAATTCATAGCTTATCTTTGTATTATGGGCTATTATGCATAGGGCTAACAATTCCGATAGGTGGCGCTAGATTCGAGATATCTCTAAGAACCTTATCTATTTATATTCAGAACATGTATTAGCAGTCGGATGCAAATGAAAGTGCACTGTTTTGTGTGTTTTTTAACTCGACTTTTCAATTTAAATTAAATAGCTATCATTATTTCATTCGATTCGATTCGCGTCTCATTCGATAACGGATGCCGCGATTCGGGCCCAGTTTACGTTCTTTGTTGAATAGTTTATTAACGTGAAATACATTTTTGTTGTTTTATATAAAAATACAATTTATCCCAAGGCGAATTCATATCAGGTGATAGCAGTACAAAAACAAAAATTACACCAAACAAGTAAAAAAGTCTAAGTTCGGGTGGGGCCGAACATTAAATACCAGGCGCAAGTATTAAATATAGTTTTTCACCTTTCCGAAAACAACCGTTACATGGTAAGAAGAGTGGTTTACCCCTATTTCTAACAATTTTTATAGTATGTTCAGTTATACTTAATGAGATAAACTTTTATAGTTAGACGTGGGTGGTATCACACCCACTTTCCGAAATTGTTTACTTTTTTTTCAAGGAATTGTTGTTAGTATCAATTTTGAGTAAATTAGTGTCCTTAAATTTCGGAGTATTGAAGTTTAAAAAATTTCTGAAATTCACCGTCATATGAAAAGTGGGCGTAATTTAAATCCAATTTCAATAATTTTTAACGGCTTGCTTTTATGTGGCAAGCGAAATAATCGTACCAAGTGTGGTACAAATTGGTCGAACAACTGGTCGTAAGTGGGCGGGGCAACGCCCATTTTCCAAAATTTTATCATAGGCGTATTTTCTGCTAAAGAGTTATTGCAAACGTCAATTTTGAATAAGTTAGCCTCCGTATTTACTGATTTATCGAAATTTCGTATTTTTCTAAATTACCGTTATATGGAATGTCCGATTAAAAATTTTCTGCCGTTGGGTATGTTGTATCAAGGATAAAAACTATGTCAAGGTTGGAAGAGATCGGTGTAGCGGTTACCAAGATACACAAGATACCTTATTTTGCTAAAGTATTTCAGATCCTCTCTCCGGCAGCAGAATATGAAAAAGGACGCTAAAACCTAACAAAATGGAAAACAATATTCACTATTGCACTGTTTTGCTGTAGTTTTATGTTCTTATATGTAAAAAACATTCATCTTGCACAAGAAAGAAAAAGGTTATCCGACCTCATGAACAATAAGCTGCTAAAGCGAGTGGCGTACTTAGTTTTTTAATCAACCAACCAGAAAGTTACCCACGTGGCCTAAAATGACTAATTGGTAATATTTTTCATGAATTTTCAAATTTATTCGTTAGGATTTTCCGGATAGCAGTAATTTTTCCAAAGTTAAGGAAGCGAACAGATGTTTAATCGAATTATATTTGAACTCGTAAATTAAGTTTCAGTGAAGCTTTGAAAACCATATTCCGATTTGACAAACCTCATCATAAAATTTAAAAGCCAAAGCAGGCGTAGATAAAATTTCTGTAGTGTGCAGTACTTTACCTATATTTACGACTGATAATTACATTACTATATTTCAACAGCCAATAACCGCTTTCTTTGCGGCGCCTTAAAACACCTTTCCAACTGTAAAACAATCATTTAATCGGTTAAGAAGCACGGCAGAAAATGGTTCCTAGTTAAGAAAAATTATACCAAATGAAATTTAAGTTGAAATAAATCTATTTCGGTACCACCTATCGTGCCCGTTTTTGGCAGGCTGATTTCTCTTTATATCTGTAATACGCGTACGTGCAATTTCAAGGAAATCGGTCCATGTATACCACTTTTTTCGAATAGGTCAATTCCTAGTACAGCAATCTAGGGCCAAATATTCCCAACCGTTCTGCCCGTTGAGTAACAAACATACAAACTTTCACATTTATAATATAAGTAATAGGTATAACAATAACATTCAGTTTTCTAAATGAGCATGGAACTCTATTCATATACTACAACCCTACCGAATTTCAGTACTCCACTGCAAATACTTTCAGAGATATGCGGTGTCAAAAATACAGCACGTATAGGTGGTGCCACGCTAGGGTTGACAGATTTTGTATGCCCGAAAACAGTACGTTAGACTTTTTCATGCTGAAAAATCAGTACTTTTCAGTACATTTTTATTCAAAGCAAAATTATGAATTTAGGTAAGAGAAAATACTTTAAAACGCCAGAGTTCTTGTTTTTAACAATATTTTGGTATATAAATAAAATATAGTTCATAAAAAAAAGTGTTATTCATTTTAACATGAGTGTACACATCATTATACACAGGAGCCAATAAATTGTTTTATATATGTGTGCAGTTTTGAATAGCAATAATGAGATCATTCCCATTTTCAGTGTTCAAATAGTCAAAGAATTCTATAGATTTCATTTTAAATCTACTTTTAATTTGAAGCTTACTTTAAAAAATTTTAATTAGAAGCCGGTTTCTCCCTTTGCGCCAGGAAACAAACTTTATTCTTAAGATCCTCTCAGTTGCTTCGTTTGAGTGTAGTATTGAAAAAAAAACATAATTAAATATTTTTTAAATAAGTTAAGCTCCATCATATTGTCGCAACTGGTACGTAACGACTCGGCGATATGCCCATAAAATGATTGATCTTTTTGTTGTATTAATTTCTTGGGCATATCAAACATTATCTGCAACATGTCAACTATTATTAAATTATTTTCTTCTTATTTTTTACAGTACAGTTAAGGGATTTCAAAGTTATGTAAAAACCTTGAGAAAATGCTAAAGTATTTTGGTTGAATTTAAAATTCAGTACAAATTTTAAAAAATCGGGACATTAGCGTACTGATTGAAGAAATGAATAAAATCAGTTCAAGAGTTGAAAAATCAGTACTGTACTGATAGAATCAGTACGTGTGGCAACCGTATGCTACGCCCACTTTTCCAATAAGATATTTTTCTGTGGTAAAATGGAGCCTATATTTTAGGTTAGACCTCTAGCAATACATCGGGGGAAACTGCATTTAATTCCACGTATGGGTTTTATGGAGAAAACGATAAAAATTAGTAGTTACTTCCTAACTGGTAAGTTTCCTTAATTTAATACATATAGAGAAAAGTGAAATTAATTTTAACATTTGTTCGCGTTTAGGTGTCGCAACCAAGTTAAAGACAGTTCTACTCTGAATACGTTAACATTAACAAGTAAAGAACTATAAAATCGGGAGAAACCCAACTTTATATACCCGGCCCAGGTATCAAATATCGTCGTTTCAACCTTCTCGAAAATACATTTGCATGATAAGCAGCGGGGCTTTTCCCGCTTTCAAACTTTTTCGATAATACGCTGAATTAGAGTTAATGAAATAATTAAATCAAGTTTGGTAGAAATCTATAAAGTGGTTACCGAGATACACCTTGTAGTCATAAAGTGGACGGTGCCATGCCCAATTCCTAAAAGTCTATAGTAGTCTTATTTATTGTTAAGAGATTGTTGTAACTATTAGCTTGGAGTAAATTAGCGTACTCAGTTATTGAAATATCGGAGTTTTTAGTGGTCTGAAATTTACCGTTATACGGGTAGTTGGTGTAATTTTAGTCCGAATTGAATAATTTTTAATAAATTTCTTCCTTGTACTAATGTTATTAATAGCACCGAGTTTGGTAGAAATTGATGAATTAGTTACCGAGATTATTTCCCGATTTCAAAGAGAGTTAAGGCAGGATTGCTGATACAGCACTTTATCATAAGTGGGCGGGGTCATGACTATTTTCCAAAAATTTCATAATAATACTACATTTTTACCAAAAATCGACTTCCCATACTAATTTTCAAAAATTCGGATCCAATATTTTCTGAAATATCGTAGTTTTTACATTTTTCGAAAATACTGTTTTATGGGAAGTGGGCGTGGTTACAGTCCGATTTCGCCCATTTTCAATACCAACCTAACTTGGGTAAAGGTACGTACCAAATTTCGTTGAGATATCTCAATTTTAGCTCGAGTTATCGTAATCACTACTTTGGGAGTCAAAAAATAAAATGAATTCATGAATATACAATAAAAAACGTTTGATTAAGTACACTTTAACATGTTACACATTTTTATTTAGCAGCCTTAGATTTACCAATAAATAGTGTTAAATTTTTTTAATTATTAATTATACTGTAGGGCAAAATCAACTTTTTTTCTGGGTATTGGACCAAACCAATTTTTTAAGAGACTGAGACATAGGTAAAAAGGCAATTTCTCCGTTTTTCGAAGTTAGCCTCCGAAAGCGGAATATGGACCTTCGAAGTTCGAAATAGGACCTTTGGTAAAAAATTATATTTAATTATTGATATAAATAACTAAAAACCTAAAAATATAGACGTAGTCCTCCTTTCGCTCTTATTTAACTGGTATAAAATTTTTTTTGTGCAAACTTATATTACAGGTGCTATAAATTCCTTATATCGTTGTAAAAGTGATTAAACCCCCTTTCTTTCGATATGCATATTTGTATACTTCGTGTTTAAAAACTTGAGAAAAAACGCATTTACATGAAAAAATGCCTCGCTAACTCAAGTAGCACACTGGTGTATAAATTGGTGTAAATTTATGGATTTTGGTACAAATCTGATTAGATTGAATAAAAAAAGAACGTTTTGGTGTATTTGTTATTCCACCAGTATTTCTTTCAAATCAAAATTCTACCTTTAACATTTTGGTACTATTTATTCATTGAGATTAGTACGAAAACTACACCAGCTCCTAAAATGCGCCACTTTTTTCATTTGGTTCACAAACAGCTCCACGTTAACAAATGTCATTAAAATTATTCAGGCGACATTCTGAGTAGTGATGTGCTGAATTCTCGGTACCCAATACTTGAAAAAAATTTCGGTACCCAATACTTC
>NW_016157094.1:706959-709550 GCF_001687245.7 Rhagoletis zephyria
GAGCAAAAAATAAAACTTAAAACGTAATCATTATTTTCCGATCAAAAATTAAAACTTAAAACGTAACCATTATTTTCCGAGCAAAAAATAAAACTTAAAACGTAACGATTATTTTCCGAGCAAAAAATAAAGCTCAGAACATAACGATTATTTTCTGAGTAAAAAATAAAACTCAAAATATGATGATTAAACTTGATTTTTATAAGTAAAAATTAAAAAATAAAAATCAGTGCCGCTGAAGGTACTCCGAGTAATAAGAAATATATTGGTTTACTCTTTATGCACGTAGCCTTTCTCTTTCCGCGTGATATTTTAAGTTGAAATTTCAAAGGATAATCGTTATTTGCGGTCCCTGAAATAAACCATTGAAATATGTTAATAACTGCAGAACTAAATTTGCGAGTAATGCGCCTATTTCGCGTGCCCTAAAGGAATTTAATGATTTATTTTCTTCTAAGTTAATTGACTTTTCTCTATCTAAATCTGCTTTTGTGAGCCTATTAAATTCAATTGCGCAATAAGCATTTATTGTTAATTTTTCTTTAGTCTGTAAGGTACTATGTACTGTAGATTTAAAATGAAATAATTAAACATATAAATACAATATCATTTGTTATACCTTATTTGTTTATACATTTTGTATTGGTTATTTTGTATAAGGGTACCCGGGTACCAAGGTTAGACTATTCGTACCCATTTTTTCAAGTTCAAAATTTTATATGCTGAAAAAGATATATTTTAAATGCATTTGTTCATGTAAAATCAGTCAAATCGTGGGGATCTGGGGAAATTTTAAATATTTCTTCCAAGAAAAAAAGTTATTTGATTCAATATGTGTCGGTTGGACACACTAGGTTTAAGTATTTTATAGACTAAACTAAATGTTCTGAAGGTGATATCAAAGCACATTGATTTGCTCCAATTTGAAAAACATAAGTATACGTATTCAAGAGCAAGATTCGTTAAAACTATTTTTGTAGTTTCAACAAAATATAATGAATTAACAGCATATTTTGAGATGCAGTTGTATAAATATACTAGATGAAAAACCCGGTTTATTCAATATTCGAAAAATCACGATTTCAAAAAACCACCCAAAAATTTTGGAAAAAACTGGCTACAACCGGTTTAGACAAATAGAGTCAATCACTTAAATGTCCATATGTATAAGCATACATACATAAAAACATGTAATTTAAAAAATATTAAAGACAAGCCCTAATAAGTGGTTAATAAAAAACATAAAAATCGACCACGCGACACCTAATAGCTAAATTTTTTTGTGGAGTTATTTCGTTTCAGTTAAGTAATATACGTTCTAAATATAAAACAAATCGGACCTAACGGGTGGAGTTATATATTTTCATGTAAGTATTTAATATACATTCCAAATATTAGCCATATCGAACCATAAATACGGGATTTTCAAATAACCCGACAGCTGCGCCACCTGGCGGATTAAATTCTCTTTTATATTTTATTATCATCGGGTTCTGAACAAAGTTTGAAGCTTAAAGTATCTACCTCATGATGAAAACATTAGAAGGTAAAACCATTCTCTCAATTCGGCGGCCATGATTTTGATCTGACGTTTGCAAACATGTTATAATCATATATAAATAAAATAAAAAAATGAAATTGTTCACAATTGTTGTTGTTTGAGATTAAAAATAAGAATGTGTGTGTGAGCTTGAGTTCGAATTTTAAAACTATATTGCTGGCAAACGTCACACTGCCTCTCAATAATTTTACCTTGTAATGTTTTTATCATGCTCTACCTCGTCGGAAAGTTTGTTAAAACTTGATTGCACGATTTAATTACACACAAGTGTAACTTAATACATAAAAGCGTGTAATAAAATATCAAAGATGACATATATGTACTTATGTTATTGTATTCTTTACTTCTCTCTTTGCATTGTGGTTACTGCTTAATACGACAAATCGTTTTTTATCAAAGTCAACTACACAATACACGTACAAAACATCAATCATTGAATCCACCTCTAAGCCGATGATTTTACAATTTTACTATAACTGCCCTATAATGCCTAAAAAACGGCTCAATGCGCACCCGAACATGCAATACAATACGTACGTAAGTAAATCTTGTTACCAACTAAAATGCTAAACTATATAAGTATGTATGTAGCTTCATGCACAACCGCAATAATGCAAAATACCAGATTTAGCTTTGCTTTGAGCGCAGCCGGGCTTACGGTAATATGCCTGGCGCGTTGTGCAGCCATAGGGACGGAAGGAATATAACTTATGCTCAAAAGCATCAGCAACTCAACTGAAAATATTGTAGTTGTAGGAAAAATGGTTAAGAAATTTATATACGTACCTACATACATAAGTTCCGTGCGCAGAAGTGGAAAACTTTTGACTGCCATTCACCTGGAAGTGGCCAGAAGCGATTCTTGTGCGTACGGTTCAAATCGCAGCTCACAACGTCCGGATATTTATATCCACGTATCCTCTGGGTAGCAACCAAACACCCGTTTGGGAGCGAGCTAAAGTGAGAAGGCGTAAAACTTCGCGTGCGCTGGGTTTGGGTCCCGCCACGTTAAAACCCCGCCCAATGAAAA
>NW_016157094.1:710051-712701 GCF_001687245.7 Rhagoletis zephyria
GCGGGCCGCGATGCTGGTAACAGAGGAAGAGGAAGGCCTCCTCTGCGTTGGAAAGACCAGGTGGAGAAGGACTTGGCTTCACTTGGCATTTTCAATTGGCGTCAGTTAGCACAGAAGAGAAATGACTGGCGTGCTGTTTTGGACTCGGCCAAAATCGCTTAGGCGGTTACAGCGCCAAATAAGAAGAAGAAGAAGAACATACATAAGTCCTAAAAATGTTCTACCCAGCGTTAAAGCCGAGTGCGGGGGTGCAGGTTGAAGTTGGCTCTGGGAGCAGTAAAAGTAGAGCTAAATCGCTTTATGGATTATCAAACTTGATTTCTACTGTTCACATTTCACATTTCTTACTTTTAAGCAAACGGATTTACGTTCTACTACAGTCAGTAGATTTAAATTGATTTATTGTAGAAAAGTCAAATGCCACTGAGGTGAGGTGGCCTCGGCTGCACATACACAAAAGTACAGCCAGTCACACACACACACACACACACACACACACACACACACACACACACACACACACACACACGAAATAGAATCCATACATTTGCATGTAAAGGTGCATATACAATAATAACTATTATCCTGATGCATTCAGGTGAAAAGAGATTTTTGCTTTCAGCAACCTAAATCTGCTCGCTCGCCTTCACCTCATATCCTTTTGAACCCATTTAAGGATATTCTGATATTCTGCTAGGCCAGATTAGCTCCTGCGATTTTACAGAAAAAATATGATGCCCGACGGATGCTGGAAATGTACTCGCACAGAAGAAAGGAGCAGCTTGCTAGAAGACGCTGACAGCCACAAACAGGCGACTAGTGACTTGTCTCTGCCATCCAATGTCTGGCAGTAAATAGAAAACAAAAAAAAATGCTATGAATTGCGAATGCTTCGTTGGAGCAGCCGCCTTTAATGTGACATTTCACTTTTTTTACTCACTCAGCAGACTGAGTCTCGCTCTAAGCAATTTAGCATTTCTGAAGGTAGGTTTACAAAGAAAATAGAAAAAGTGTGTGGGACGGGGAGGGAAAATTGTAAGAAGAAAATTTCTCTAATACGTAGTACAATGCAACTGAGTATGAAGTATGTAGATGCTCGAAGTTTAAAGGTAGCAAACTAGCTGATGACACTGCAGCTGTTAACGCAAATAGTGCACTGAATGGCCGATTAAAAAGTTTGACATTGGAAGCAGCATGAATCAGAGTGATAAAAGTGAGGTATAAGAAAAAGTATTAGGGACTATAAATACAAGTTTATTTGAAAATTTAAAATAATTTTAACTTTTGGTTGACCAAACCTCCATTAGAGACAAGATTTTTATTGTTTTAAAAATAACAACAATTCGTTGGCTGCCTTCAAGAAATGAATATAGTCGTTACAAGACATCACAATAGCCTTAAATTTTCCTTGTGAATTTTTGTTGTGAAACTTGATAAAGCTGTAGCTAAAGTCGTAGAACGGACAGTTTTCCGTATTACCAAAACTTAAGAAAATGTTTGAAGGAACCAGGGTAAGAAGTTTAGGGAAGAGGTGCTGACAATGAAACTATCTTATGCACAATCAATTGTCAATAGTATTTATTGGTCTTTCCATACAATATTTACACCTCGATATTTTTTTTTTGGGGTGAAACATATTTTTTACATTCTTTGTCGAAATAAGAAGACACCTATTTTTTTTATTTCGTCATGATATTCGAAAATCTTAAAAAAAAATTCCCGAAATTTTCAACTCACGGAGAAGTATATTTTTTTAATTGTTTGGAGTGAATAAACTATTTGTCGGAGAAAATCAGTTAGGGTATCAAGATGTGCGTAATTACCTCGGCTATATATGAGAATGTGACAAAGGTTAAAATAAAAAAAAATTGGATTAAAAAATCCCATTTTTTATTTTTTTTTATTAACTTCATCATGTTTGAATTTTTTTTTAACCGAGTAGTTGTCAAACTTTATGGAGTAAGCTGTAAAAATTTGAGAATGGAAACACCAAAACTGTAGAAGTTACGAGTTTTTTCATACCTGCGTACATAAAGTTTATGCTAAAGCTGTTGGAAATAAGCAAAACTCAGATTTTGGTATTATTTCACATTTAGAAGTGAAATAAAGCAAATTTCGCGTTATTGCCGTTTGTGTTATTTGCCTGAGTTTTGAAGATATTTTACTAAACTTTTGCACACGATTGTATTTTATTATTACCTCCAGTATCTCTTAAAGTAGTCGAAATCGGTTCACTATAACATCTAGCTCCCATACAACTGATTGTTCAGGGACGTTGTTTTGCGTTATGACTCCTCCAATTATGCAGGTAAAAATTTAGTATAGGTTCACAATCGGGAGGTCAATCGTTTAATTTCTGATCCCAGCAATATCAAAAAACATTTTTTTCTTTTTATACCTTTCATGAGCATGAAATGGTATTATAACTTTGGTCCGATGTTTGTAAGTACCAGAACAAAAAGAGATAGACCCATTAAAATGTATACTTTTATGATCAGAACGTCGAGCTGAGTTGATTTATCCATGTCCGTCTGTCCGTCTGTCCGTCTGTCTGTCTGTCCGTCCGCTTGTATGCAATCTAGTCTCTCAGTTTTCGAGATATCCGGATCAAGGTGGGTGTATTTTTATAATGTATTAATCATTTGTCGGA
>NW_016157094.1:716602-747306 GCF_001687245.7 Rhagoletis zephyria
CCGATCCTTGTTATTTTCACTGTAAGTATTCTGTTAATAATGAGTGAAAATGGTGCGAAATTTCATGTTCCTAGCTGCATAAATGGAGGAGATATGATAAAAGACCTCATATCTGAACAATCAGTTGTATGGGGGCTGCAGGTTATAGTGACCCGATCTTCGTTATTTTCACTGTAAGTTTTCTGTTGATAATAACTGAAAACTGTGCGGAATTTCCTGTTCCCAGCTGCATAAATGGAAGAGTTATAACGAAAAATTTTATATCTGAACAATCAGTTGTATGGGAGCTATAGGTTATAGTGACCCGATCTTTGTAAGCATTCTGTTGATAATGGGTGCAAGGGCTGCAAAATTTTATGTTCGTAGCTGCATAAATGGAGAATTTATAACGAAAAATCTCATATCTGAACAATCAGTTGTATGGGAGCTATATGTTATAGTGGTCCGATTCTTCCGGTTCCGACAAATGATTAATACATTATAAAAATACACCCACTTATTAAATTTGATCCGGATATCTGGAAAACTGAGAGACTAGATTGCATACAAACAGACGGACAGACAGACAGACGGACAGGCGGACAGACGGACATGGATAAATCAACTCAGCTCGACGTTCTGATCATAAAAGTATACATTTTAATGGGTCTATCTCTTTTTGTTCTGGTACTTACAAACATCGGACCAAAGTTATAATACCATTTCATGCTCATGAAAGGTATAAAAAGGTACAAATGAATCAATCGTGTGACGCTGACTTAGGAGAAAATGTAGTAGTTGTTAGTCTGCGCATTTTCAAATGAAACAATTTACATCTCATAAAATTTTAGTTTTTTCATTCTATGTCAGTTTAACAAAGTGTTCACCTTTATATATATATGATACAAAATGCTTGTATTTTAGTTTGTAAAATTTTTAAATGATTTACCATAGTTACCATGCAAAAATACACCCAATAACGTAACACATATTGTCAAAAGATATTTTTTTCGAAACTAATTTTCGACCCATGGTTTCTGCTATACTTTTGCTTAGAAATACTTAGAATCCGAAAATATCATGCGATCTAGTAAAAAAATAATCGACCCACCCTAATGTATATATGTACACACATAAGTACTAAACAAATAGTGTGTGTTTTGCCTCATACACACTTGGCTTTTAGTTGTATGCCCTTTTTGGCAGCTCACGTGCTAAGTGGCGTTTCCTAAGTGTTCCCAAGTTGGGTAGCAATCACCCACACACCTGTACTTGTTTCCACTTAACTTCATATACATACTTAAATTTTCTAATGCTCAAATGCTTTGTGACAGGAAAATCTCTTATCTGTCAGACTCAAATGAACTCATACATTTATATTAAAAAGCACACTCGTTTTACACAATGTATGTAGCTTACAAATGAGTGCATATTCACGCACTTTTACGACAGAAAAGAAAAATAAATTCGTGCTTAAGGATTTGTGCAACTGGAGATCTCTGTTGCGGTTTCTTGAAATGTGAGAAGACCAAATAACAATAAATAACTCATATTTAGCTCTTACGAATGCGTAGTTTATTTTAACGTTGTATGAAAGTGTCGTAGCTCTCGAAAAAAAAATATGAGCGCAAAGGTATGTTTTATTGCAAATATGTATTTCCTTTGGTATAATAGGTATATGTACATAAAGATGTACCAGATTTTGTTTTGTGAAATTCGAAGTGCCCTTGTACAAAACGCATTATAGTTGTTTGTGCCTAAAGGAATGGAGCTAGATACATCTATTTGTAAAAATTATAAGCGCAGCACATATTACAAGTTTGAACCAATTATTTTTTATTTTATTTTTAACTTCAGTTATTTTTTTACAAAAATATAGGAGTTTATTTATATAGGAGTCAGGAGTTTTTATACGTGGTACTAAAAAGCATATAGGTATGTAAGTATATGGAAAATTCCAAGTATTTTAGAACCCCATTTTTGATCGCGGTCATAGTTCGGTTGACATTAAATTTATTTTTTCCCCCCAGCACAAATTTGTAGTGATAGAACGATACGAGTACCGAGTACAGAATATCGATACTTTCCATGAGTACTGAGTAGTATCGAGGACTCGATACTTTTTGACAAGTAATGAGTAAATATCGCGAATACCAAAAAGTATCGACGTTTTAAAAACTTGTTTGGGTAAATTTTTTTTTTCAATTACTTGAAAAATGTTTAAAAATTATCCCATGGGCATAACGCTCATTTACTTCAATACTGTCATAACTCAAAAAACGAAAAATTAATATATATTTTGCTCTGGTGAGCTACTGGTAATCGCTATGAAATTTTTATACAACATAGAAGAAGAGGTAGCAGTCATGTGGACATTTGGCTCGGTTAAAACTTCTTTAATAATTGGAAAACGAATCTCTTGCCATACCTTCGATAACACACACAAAAAGTGGTCTTTGCTGTTAAACAGACCCACATATCAACATGTATCTATTGAGGTCCATTTGACTCGTACACCTCCTAAATTTGGAGTTAATTGCGAAAATTGAAGAAAAAATCGCAAAAGCGAGTCAAACGGACCTCAGATTCAGATTCAGTGGTTCGAAATACGTGGCGGAAAGTGGGTCTGGTTAAAAGCACACACCAATTTTTTTTGTGCCGGTGTAAGGANAAGAAAAAATGGCAAAAGCGAGTCAAACGGACCTCAGATTCAGATTCAGTGGTTCGAAATACGTGGCGGAAAGTGGGTCTGGTTAAAAGCACACACCAATTTTTTTTGTGCCGGTGTAAGGAATGGATTAGGAGGGTGGTCTTCGGCTCGATAACTTGGCAATTTTCCAGAATAACGGAGCCTTCGTTTTCCAATGTATTCTATCTTGGTTTTAAATTCGAAATCCAGCCCGCTTTCGAAGAAAACTTTTGTGAAAGGGAGCTTATCTTTCCTTTAGACAATGGCTTTAGTTGCTTTTATAAGCTTCAAAAAAATAACACAGACGGCAATAACGCAAACAAAGTTTGGAAATAAAACAAATTATGCCTTATTTCCCATTGCTTATTTATACTANTTTGGCAATTTTCCAGAATAACGGAGCCTTCGTTTTCCAATGTATTCTATCTTGGTTTTAAATTCGAAATCCAGCTCGCTTTCGAAGAAAACTTTTGTGAAAGGGAGCTTATCTTTCCTTTAGACAATGGCTTTAGTTGCTTTTATAAGCTTCAAAAAAATAACACAGACGGCAATAACGCAAACAAAGTTTGGAAATAAAACAAATTATGCCTTATTTCCCATTGCTTATTTATACTATTTCTAAAAAAAACACAGTTTACTGACAGAAGGAAAAAGAACTTTGTTTATTCTAAAAATACAATTAAACCAAGGCACATTGAACAGGTAATATCAATAAAGCAGCTGATTTGATTTTTTTCAAATTATTTGTTCTCGAAAATGTCAATTATTTTACATTTCTTCTCAAAAAAATTCTAAGTTGTTAAAATCTATTTGCATGTGAAACATTTTCCATACAAAACCAGCGATTAAATAGCAGCTTTTGGAAAGCTCGCCCAACTCAGCAGCACAACCGCTGATTACTGGGCCTGGCACAGGGTGGTGGATCAATGCTTCGAGAAGCGAACCAATTTACTACGAAAGCAAGCTGCAACAATTTTCATTTTTTCAATTTAAATTTTTTATCTTTTTCGTATTTCGCATGGCACGCTTTGATGTAGAAGAAAAAAATCAGAACAGTTTTTGGCACCTTCGATACCAGAAGCAACAACAAAATACAGGCAAATGTTGTTTTTGCTCAAATGCTCTAAACCTGTTTGATAGGCCTTGAATTAAACAAAAAATGTGATATAATTCATATGAAGAAAGTAATATTCACAAAATATTTTTACTTATGAAAAGTCTAACAAAATATAGGAAAAGCATCGTCTTTAAAAACTGCTCCGCATATTGGACATAGCGCTTTTGTATGAATTTATTCTGCATGCTTTTTAATATGTTGTTAAAAACATTGCTGGAAAACCTTAAAATGTTTGCATGGAACCATGTCGCAATAAACAGATGAAGTAATAAAACGGCTTTCTCGCTTTATTTTCTGACATTCGGCTGCCTTATAGTCACATTTTATAGGCAAATTTTCAAATAAAGCAGTGGCACCTGGTAAATTCCACTATGGGTGGGATGCATATAACACCATACACAATAATTCCCATTACTTGGACATTAAAAAGCAGTTTCAGAAGTGAACTAGTGTTATTTTATCATTTTTCCTTTTTCTAAACGGTTATAATGCCACCAGTACATAATTGCGAAAGGAGGGGAGGGGCGGGGGACGCGAGCGCGACGTCGAAAGCGGCGCGTGGCGGCGCGCGAACGCGGCGCGGGGCGACGCCGGGCACTTTCAAAATTGTATACTTACAAATCCGTCCATTTAGCTTGTTCATGTTCTACTTTTTGTCAAATGTAACTGCATGACTACCTACATATGTGCACTATTTTGCTTTATTACTCAAATTGTTAAGTATGAAAGTTGGTCTTATTGCTCAACGAGAAATGAAATAAAGCAAATTTGTGTTATTTCACATTCAATTGGGAAATAACACAAATTTGCGTTATTGCCGTTTGTGTTATTTCACCTCCCCACCTTTCTGCCTGATAAGTTGAGCAAACGTTGAGATATCTCGGTACATATGTCAATGAAATTTGGTATGTGTTACCCTTGATGCAAGGTATTGCGCATGCGAGCGAAATCGGATAGTAATCACGACTACCTCTAATATGTTAAGTAATATAATTCAAAAACCACGATAATTCGGTAATTAATGAAACAAAATCGCCCGAATTTTAAAGTGGATTTCGCTTAAATATTTGAAACTGAACGTGGCAACCTTCACTTATAGATGATCGAATGAGCGTATCTGCGATGTTACTAAGCAAGAAATTTAAGTCGGACGCTAACCATGTCTATCTTCCGTATAACACTATTTTTAGAAAATGCAAGGACGGAAGTATTTCCGTAACGCATTAATTTTTACACACAAAGCCGAAATTGGGATCAAAATTTTGGAAAGAAAATTTATTTGGAGCTTGGCTTTGTCCATTAGTTTGAAACGCACAGTTGAGTAGTTACGCTCAGCCCAACAGTTGGCAACTTTCCGCCATTTTTTCCAGCGGAAAATTTTTACGCTACCTGAACTCAACGTGTTGGGCTTAGCCTAAACAGCTGATCGAAAAGACTTTTGCCGCTTATATTAAATTTAACGCCGCTTTGTTAGGTGGCAGTTGCAAAGAAATTTATTGTATTTTATATTACTGACGTGATAAAGTAACTAAAATATTTTATAATAATACTACGTTTCTAAATATGTATATGTTTTTAAGATGTTTGCTATATAATTTTACACTTTTTAATTCATTGTAACATTGAACGATTTTTTCAACACGGCGGCGCTTAGCTAATTCTAATAGTATCAATAATTTTGTTGCAATTTCATTTATTTACATTTATCAGCGGTTCATTTGGCAGCATATTCATCAAGCCGTTTCTAAGACGTAATTGTTGGGTTCAACAGTTGTCAGCAGTTTCGTAGCAGATGAGCTAAACAGCTACGTCTTATGAACGCGACCAATAAGAAACGATTTACCAACGTTGCACAATGGTTCGGATAGCAGATCTAGCTGGACGAAAGTCAATTTTTTTTTTGTTTTTAAAATACTTAATGGTACTTGGAATACATTCCTGACAATACATTCCAAATAGAAATTGCATTTATTAAAGCATTAACATATGAAAACAACCAAAAAAGGTAAGTCAACGCCGCCTATTTGAGAACTCTATTTTAAAAGCTGAAATTTAACTTAAAAGATTACTAATTGCACTCACAAATATTTGTATAATTGCAAATTGACTTTATAAACAAAAAATTACACTTATTTCGCTATAGATTCAGAGGTCATAACGTAATTTATGACCACATTGGTATAAGCAAATTTATTATGAAAAATCGTCGTTTTGATTAATTAAAAAAATAAATTAAAGAGTAGGAAAAGTAAAGGCCGCTGAAGGCCGTTATAAAACCACTTTCATATTATTCTTTACACCTTCACAAATGCAGAGGGTAAGTTCGATAACAAAGTCTAACCAATTGGCTTAGATATTTACATTTTAGTGACAGTATGTCAAATCTCAAAATTCAAAAGTAATTATTAACATGAATGTATCTGAATATAAATATAAGATCAGTGGCGGATCCACGGGGGAGAGGGGGGTAGGGGTTGTGTGTTAAAACAGAAAAATACTTGAAGTTATAAAAACTTTTGTTATGTAAGAGTTAACAAAAAATAGTAACTCGCGAATTTTCTGCTTTCTGAAGTTAAAAATTTATACAACAGGCATGCAAATCTTTAAGCGCTGTTATAAAGTTTTTTCTGAAATTTATTTGTGTTTTTTGCTGTGATCTTAAATTTGGTCATGGTAAATAAAATCTTAAGAGGTGAGTTGTTTGACATTTGGAGAAGTGTTACTGAAACTTCTAACTAAAATACAACAAGGTGACCGTGATTATGTGATTAGTAAATTGAAAGAAATATCTGATGAAAATGCTCGTTCCGAAGTAAATAAAGTAAATGACTTTAGATTCGCAATCAGCAACCCAGAAAACCCCCAGATACCCAGTTACATAGAAATCCACCGATTTTTTAAAATTTTCGTCCGCCATATTGGATCCGCCATTTTGAATTTTTGGTAAATTACTTTAGATTCGTAATCAGCGACCCAAATATCCCCTAGGTAAGAAGTGGTGTACAGATCCATCAACGAGTATTTGTTTAAATAGTTTCGTCCAGCTAGATTTGCGATCCGAATCGGTGTGCGTTGTCTTTACGATTGAGTGTTTAAAGATATTTTCCGGATTTCCTCTAAGGAAAATACATATGTACTATGTATATACATATATGTATTTTACCCCCTTAAAGACTTTAAACTATGGTATGGTGCCGAAGACTGCTGTGGGCCATATTAGATTCTCAGAATTGTATTTGTTCGACACTTATTGAAAGCTTTTGATTGCACAACACTATACTTCAGTTGTACATACATATGTATGTACATATAGTAGAAAGTTCTATTATATGTCGTAAGCAAGAATGAGAAAACCCTGCGTAAAATACAATAATAATCATAATGCAAAAACATACACTAGTAAAAAAGGAGAAATGTGTAGAAAATATTTGTAAACAAGTTATATATGCGCCTATTTTGTTTTCATGGAAGTCTATCACCGAATGTAAGTAGCCTGTTTTTACACTCCACACAAGCACCTAGATATACTCATGTATACCTTTATATCCAATAAATGGAAATAATAGAGAAGGAACTCTTGTAAGTTAGTGTAGCATGAGGAAAGCTCGTAAAGGCAAATAAGCTAAGTAAAAAATAATATTAACTCGTCAAAACTGCAATAGATGAAAATGTTGATAAGGAAAATCATGCACATTACCTATTTTCCGCTTGCCGCACTCTCATATTGCTTCTTAGTAAGAGCTTGTATAAGAGCGTGTATGTTGTAGCTTCGCAGCATGCAAATCGATTGCAATGGAATTATAATGAAATTTCCTAGTACCAGCCGTAAGTAGTACATGCCATGCCTGAAATAAGTTGAAGAGTTTCACATCATTAGCTTGCGGCTGAATGCTACTGTGTTTACATACAGACAAGCAAGTCTGTTTACCTTTTCACCTTAGCAACTAGCAACTTGCAGAAAAATAGACGAACGGACGCCAACGAAAGGATCACCACTCAGCAGTAGCTAAGAGCCGGCAATCGGTAGCTGGAAGTGTTTCGATGGTGGCAGCCTAACTGCCGATGTGAAACACACAATTCCACATAATATTCCGGGATATGCTCAGAATTATTTTCTGATTTCTTTTTTTATAGCTGCGTTTACTCTCGCTAATGTTATTATACTTTTGCATCTCAAAATCCCTATAGTAGCACATCGTACATATACTTGTTTGTATACATACATATGTTTACTTGAATTTTTGTTCTTTCTTTTGTTCCAATTTCTATGTATTTACTCCCATACAACTTATTGGCACTTTTCTCCTCCCAAGCGTCCTGCTTTGTGCAATTACTTACACTCCTAGTTGTTGGCAAGCTTGTATGTATGTATGCTTATCTAGTTTTTAGTAAGTTGTTATGTTTCTCTGCTCTTATGTTTGTTTTATGATTTTTTCCTGATGTGTATGTATGGATGTATATGTTATTAATTTTTTCATAAAAATGTTTATTGTTTTTCTATTGAACTTTATGAAGTTATACAAAGAGCTCCTCGAGACCTCCGCTACAAAAAGCACATTATGCAGAAAAACTTTTACAAGAGTTTTACAAGTAAAAGTTCCTTGAACATATTCAGTTTTTCTGTGTTTTCTTAATTTCGAAAGTAGGAATACATAATGGTACTTATTCATGGAAATAAATGCGTTCTTATTCGCACTTAATATGGCTCAACGGCGTGGATTGTATTAGTACCAAATCATTTTTGTGAATCGCAAGGAGAAATTCGCTAATTTGCAAGTCAATTCAAAAATGTGCAGAGGTGGGTCAAAGGAAATAACTAAAAATTAACCTCGTTAAGTAGAAATTCCCAAAATAAAGTCCTTCCATTACCGTTTGCATTATCAAGAAAATCGCAAAAGATAAATAAATGATTCTGAGAAGATTCTTCGTATATTCAGTGAAAAAAATATTTGTATGTTCAGCTGATTTCCTAAATAGACATATGTATGCATAGTAATTACATACATATACTAAACCAGTGAATCCCAAAGTGGGCCTGGTAGACCCCCAGGGGTCCACGGGAGATTTGAAAATTTATCTGGTTTCGATAGTAAAGAACAAAAATGGTTGCTTAGCCTTATCTATCAATGTAGGCAGATAATATACTAATCCAAAACTTAAGGGAGTAAAAAAATACCAAGTTTTCCGATGGTTTTTGACATGCGTATTTCGCTAAAAAAATTGTCGTATTGAGACTTTTGGGTAATTTAGGCCAAACTTAAAGACGGAAAGGCTCTCATGTCGATTAGAAAGGAGCGCGTGGCAGCTCCCTTATGTAACCTCGGCTAGGAAAGACTCTTAATATCGTTGACGGCGAAGAAAGATGAAAAAACGTGTGTTAACGCGTCTTCATCGTCAATTAGGTTTACGCATGTTTCTTTACCGAAGTTCGTTTAGGCGAGTTTTTTCGTTATTTTTTTTATACGTCCCTTGCAAATCGCATACACTCGATATTACAAAAAAAACATTCCATGTGAATAAATTGTTCCTGTAATGTAACGTGCAAAATAAAAACAAATTGGAAAAAATTGTTTTTGTTTTGCTTTATAAATTTTGGGAATATTTGTTCATGTGAAATTCGTGATAGGGCCAATTAGATTTTCCAAGGGAGCGAGGTGTTGCACAGTGGAACAGCCCCATACATATTTTGGAAAAGATAAGAAGGAGCCGGCGTAGAATCAAAATTTTTCGTATGCAATATTTATGGGCATAAATCAAGAAAAAAAAACGAAATTTGTGCGATCGATTTATTTTAAAGCAAACCTCCCATACAAACCTACCCTCAAAAATGCGTTAAAATGCCATAAAAAGCGCCCCAATAAATATATGACTTCAAAATTTTGTCTTATCTCTTTACTAATGTTATGTGTGAAGCCGAAAAATTGGGCGTAATCGGTTAATTTCAAAGCTATAACTGAACATCCCAAAAACCGGTTTAGTTTATAATACACCTCAAATGCACACTTAACCTAAAAAATACCATAAATGCCATAATAAATATATAAGATCACGTTAAAAGTCGCAAGTATGAGCAATTTTTTTTTGTTTCTTCAAACAAGTTAAGTATTATTGCTTTTTATCAAAATTATTTAATTTTAAAAGTATATTTAAAGAAATATAAAAAAATTAAAAACACTCATTCGAGGAACAAATAGAAATTGTAGCATTTAAAAGGTTCTAAAGAAAATATTAAAATAATTTGAAAATAAAAAGTGGCCATTTTGAGAATTTTTTTTTTTTTTTTTTCGTGAAATCGTATTATTGTTATCGTTTATTAAAATTTTTCTCTGTAATTGATAAATTAAAAAAATACAAAAATTTATTTTTTGACAAAATCTTAAAAAATTCATAAAAAATGCCACAGAAATGCTATGAAAATTAAACAAAAATTGTTATGTGTTTAATTATTTTTCCATCAGAAAAACATATTTTAATCTGAAGTTAATTTTCGATGTACCATCAGACGCCAGCATGATTTGAAATGGAGCCAGACATGAGCCTACAATAAAAGCAATGAACACAAAAGTTATTAGAAAATCACATTGTTCAGTGGAAATAAATTCTCCATAAGGGAGCTCATTGAAAAGCGCAAAATCCTCGCAAACTTGGCAAACTGTGCAATTTTAAATAACACTCAATCAGCCATTTTGTATACTTTCCTTTTGATTTGTGGTCAACGCTTTTCCGAAATGACTGCGGTAAGGTTTAAATATTTACTTAAATTTGAGTTTAAACTGCTCAACTTTTTAATAAGACTTGTCAAATAATTAAATGTCAGAAATTGAAACACACTGTTGAATAGAATTCTACTGGCTTTGTATACAATTGTCAACTTCATCAAAAGTTATAATTAATATTTCTTATTCAGATATTCTTTTGCATATATGGCTAAACCATCGAAATATGTATGCATAAAAATGCAATGTTCAAAAACCGATTTTTTTCTGTCGAAATCCCAATATGTATTCTAAGGAGCAAGATCTCAACTAATAATGTGAATCTAATATCCACATGTACCTAGAGAACAGTCTTAACTATGCAAATGTCATTTTACTCCTTGAGTGACTAGCGCTAGGCTTAGCTAATCTACGCGATGTGTTTTGGTAGAAAATCAATTCAGTTATTCGGCAATACTTTATTAGGCATTGAAATTTCATTAGTTTTTAGTTACACTGTTTTTAATAACTACTCGCGTATTTGCAGTAGCAAAAACTGTATCGCCATAAGTAATATTTCTTACAAATGCCAGCCTGTTCTGTAATGGCTGACGGAGTATAGCTTTTTGATACTTATTACAGCATTCCGATTTTATATGTTGTACTTAATAAGGAGTGCTTAATTAAAATGCATACTTAAAGGCAGTTAGAAACTTTTAATGTTGCCATAAAGACGTTGCCGCTCATCGCCTTCACAATGATTGTATGAGAAAATTATGCAGAACCCATACAAAAAATGGTGATTAAAAAGTTTTTATGCTAAGCCCAATTTTTAGGAAAAGTACATTAGATTGAGTTATTTTTGTCTGAATTACAATATGATACATAAAAAGTCAGCGGATAATGAAGTATTCCACTGGGAGCCACAAGGGTAAGAATCTACAAAAAATGTTAAACCACGCGCAATAAAAAACGAAAAAAAGCTTGATAGCTTTTAGCTAAGTGAATGCGTCAGCTGCAATAACTCTTCTTTTTAATGGCCGCATAAAGTGATAAGGGTCCTGACGGGCTAAGATTTTAAATATATATGTATGTGTGTATGTACCAGGGTTGTTGCGAATATTCGTATTCGCATTCGCAACTGCGGAGCTTCCGTATTAATTTTAACATTCGCTTTCAATCAATTCGGAGCTTTTGCGAATGCATATGTTGTGCAAGTTCACCGATAAATGGGGCTATTTGGCGAATTTATTTTTAGCAGTAGGAATGTTGTTTAATTGGCGGGCAATATTTTTTTCATTCAAAACTATAGGTCTGACCTTTAATAAGATAAGAATTACGTAACTATCTGAGATTCAAATGCTTATAAAAAAACAGGGAGCTTTTTAAAAAAAATAACAACATTCTGATCCGATTCGGCTGGCAGCCGTGAGTTTGAAAACATAATTTTGTTAAAAATTTTCATTCCTGGAAAATAATAATTTATTTTCCATATCCACCTATTCGCTATAAGCACAAATTTTTCAAACCAGTCGTAGAAGAAAATATTAAAAATGAATCACAAAAACTAAAATCGAAAAACGCGATGAAGTTACAGATTCCCCAAGTTCTAAAACAGCGAAAGGAATGAGAATGAAGAATTCTTCTTAAAAAGCTTTAGAAAAATCTGACACATCTGGTTTGGCGCTTGCAACTCTTTAAACAACGATCTCGCCATTATGTTAGCTGTTAAATATTCGCATCCGCATTCGCATCCGCGGATGTCTAAAATTCCACATTCGCAACATCCCTAGTATGTACATAGGTATTATTTTATGCGTGCATTAAAACGTACGCACCTGTCGACACCAGCAATCTTTTGCATTGTATTTTAGTATTCTGTACGCACAGCTGTAAGCATACTTGTATACGCACCTCAACTGAGCGTTGCAAGGAAATTTTAATAAAGACGTAACATCGTAGATACTTACATACAAACATAAATATATATTTCTACTCATCTGCGTCAAGCCGAATCTGCAGCCACCACGGTTGCAACCGCTGAGCAATAAAAACATTTTAGAAATAAAAATTATGACTCTAATCTACTTGCGCTTGTTGTAACATTGTTGAGTCAACCCCACTCCCCATTCACACCGCTTCATTATCTGTTCCTTTAATATTTTTTTTATGATTTCTTGCTCATTTTTTTGTTAGCTGCTTTGCATTGGTTGGTGTTGTTGTCACTTCCCCTCCGGAATGCTCATTTTTCCTCTTCATTTCGCTTACCCAGTAATTTCTTTGTTCAGGTTTTTCTGTTCTCAGGGTGCTGTTTCTACACTGCGATACATTCTGGTGCCGTCGTCCGTCGTTAGTGCTCAGCAACGTTAAAAGCGTTTTGTAATTCCCCGCTTTATGCAACTTAATAACTTTCGACAAAAAGCGTGCGAAAAAAATAAGCATAAAAATAGCAACAAAAATAAATTTAACAAGTATTTAAGAGCAGCGAAGGCTTCATACCTTTCATGAACATCTGAAAATTTTACTTTAACAGATAACTGGAATGGAAGATATACTTTATATAGCACCAATCTAAGTGATTTTCATTGCTATGTGATCGGTATGTAAACCGGTAACACAATTTAAAGGGTATATCTTCCTAAATAAAGGAGGTATATCTCAAAAACTGGTATCTGAACAATCAGTGGTTTAGGAGAAAAAACTTATACAGCATAGATTTTGACGATTTTCCCCGTAGACCTTGTGTTATTATTTATAAAATAGCTTACGAAATTTATCGGTTTTAGCTGTCCAAATAAAGGAGTTTTACAGTAAAACTCCATATCTGAGCAATCAGGAGGCAATAAATAGGTTATAGCGACCCGATCTTTGTTCACTTTATTGTTAACCTTCTGTTGATAATGAGTGAAAATAGTGCGAAATTTAATGTTTCTAGCTACATAAATGGAGAAGTTATAACAAAAAATCTCATATCTGAACAATCAGTTGTATGGAAGCTATAGGTTATAGCGACAATATCTTCACCATTTTCACCGTAAGTATTCTTTTGATAATGGGTGGAAATAATGTGAAATTTCATATTCCCAGCTGCATAAATGGAGGAGTTATAACCAAAAGTCTCATATCTAACAATCCGCATATCTCGAAAACTGAGAGACTAGATTGCATGCAAACAGACGGACAGACGGACGGACGGACGGACACACTGACATGGCTAAATCGATTTAGCTCGACTTTCTGGTCATATAAGTATACATTTTAATGGGTCTATCTCTTTTTATTCTGGTACTTACAAACATCGGACCAAAGTTATTATACCATTTCATGCTCATGAAAGGTATAAAAATCGCAGACATAAGATACCTATACTGAAAAAAGTTAAATTGTTTATAAGAAATCGTGGTGAAGGAGTCAAGAGCAATAATGCAAAAGGGAAGCGTGGCGCGCCAAATACTCGCCAACAGTAGTGATGGTCAGGAAAGATATTTCCTCTCAGCTCAGCGTCCTACAAGCGAAGCAGTCGGATAGGCGAACAGACAAATAGACGGCCGCTCGCTTTGACCCAATGCCCAGCGGAAGTTTGCAAAACAAGCTAAGAAAAATACTTAGAAAACAAAGACACGGAAGGGAAAATAAGTAAAAATGAAAAAAAAATATGTCCAATGTAAATATGGAACCATCAACTTAATTACCGTACATTAAGTGCTGCGATAAGGTCGTCGTTTGTTGCTGCCCTTCCTTTTTCAAAGTCGTCATGCTCTTCTGCCGTCTAAGCCACCCTCTGCAAGGAGCATACCTTATTCACTCAAATGTTTTCTTCTTTTTTTCTGTCTGCTCTGTTTCTTTCTTTTATTGCGACATTTCCTTTTTTGTATTCTTTTCTATGCTTCCAAGGCAATTACGAAAAATTTGTCTTTCTTGTGGTGTTAATTATTGCCGTGTTATGCGCTTTCGAGCTGATTTTTCTGTATAGGTATACTTTTTCGTCGTGAATATTATGTTTAATAAAATTTTGGAAAAATATAGAGAAGGTTATTTGAATATATGTACTGTTGTATAGTGATATTTTTATACAGAAATTACGATGTAAATCATTGATTTCGAACCTATTAAAGCCGGATTCATCGTTCTAGCGCTCTAAACTTTTTGTTCCATGTGGTTGTTGTTATGTTTCTCTCTTTGCCGCAGAAAAGCCGAGGTACAAAAATGCTTGCGTAATTTATTCTTAAGTGTCACTACCTGAATTATTATTATTTCTTTTTTTTTTAATAAAATGTGTTACTGTTTTTGCAGTTGGAAAAAGATTTGGTTTTACTTGGCATTTCCAATCGGCGTCCACTTAAGCTAGTGTGTTCTATTATTCACCCTTATTACAAAACCGGTTTTTGGGTTATTCGAAAAACTGCAATTTGTAAAAACCGTTTCCCGATTTTGAAATTAAGAAAAAATAACCGATTTTCTTTTCAATAGTTTTCATACAGTGAAAAAGCTTATGTATGTTGGTATGAAGTCATGCTCAAAAAAAGAGAGCAAAGTAAAATTTGTTCAAAGTTTTATTAGATCAATAGTAAAACAAAAAAAAAAAAAAACAGTGAAAAAATCACGTCAAATTTTTATTGCACTTTTTCTGACATTTTTTTATTCCAGCAGTAAGACCCAGCAATATGAAAAACATGTTTTGAAATAGCGGCCGCCCCTCAGCAGACAAAAGCAAGCCTCCGAGTGTATTTGTGCCATAAAAGAGCTTCTTCGTAGGTGGAGAATAAGGCAGATCTCTCTATTTGTGTTACAACTCAAGAAACAGAGTACGAATGGAGGGAGAAGCTCGACGAAGCAAGTAACATGTTTAAGCTGCAAACATTCATTTATTGGAATCAAATATGATACATCCCCAGATAACCTAGGATATAATTTAAAAAATGTCCGAATTTGGCATCCCCTTGAAACCGATACGGCTGTGCATAGAGAAATACCACCAGCTCTGTCAAAATTGGGAAAGACCTACCCGAACCGTTTGTTACCCCACGGGGATTCAGACAGGGTGGCTGCTTTCATGCGATTTCTTTGATCTGATGTTGGAGAAGATAATAAGAGCTGCAGAACTGAACTGCTCAGGCGTAATTCTTTACAAGATCGTTCATTTGCTGGCGTATGCCGACGAAATCGAAATCATCCGCAACAAAAACCGCGCGAAGTATGTTCTGTCTTTTCCAAGTTGGATAGGAATGAAAACCGATTGAGTCTGGTGGTCAACGAGGACAAGATGAAGTATCTCCTGTTATCAAATAAGCAGTCAGCGCATTCGCGCCTTGGCACTCACGTCACTGTTGACAGTTTTAATTTCGAGAAAGTAGAGGATTTTGTTTACTTGAGAACCAGCAAGTCAGTGGATGCCCTATGCCCCTCTCCCTTCTGCAAGAAACAACTACAAACTCCTAAAGGAGGTGTAATGGTGTCTCCTTGGTAACGACATAGGTCCAGACCATATTTGTAGATTATTCTAGACCACTTTACCTACAATGGGCCGTCGGAAAACCGACAATGATTCTTAGTTTCTCTTAAGATAGGTCTATAAATATTCAGAATCTTTTCAGATTGTACCATTTTTATAAGCTTTAGAATTGACAAAGTCCCTTGGTTTAACGCCAATGCCTTAGTTTGGTATTTTTTTTCCTGATCGCACCTTTATCGTATTGAAAGAAAGGGCTCCGTTCCCATATTGGTCCTTATTTCCTTCGATTCCATATGCCCTGGTGCCCATAACAAACGGATAGCATTAAGCATCTCTACACATTCCAGGACCACTGAGGATTTGTTCTCGAAGGATGAGAGAGTCTTGAGCTCCACCTGACTGTCGCTTAAAATTAGGATCCTGATGTTTTGATACTTCATACGAAAGCTAATCTTAGCTCAAATACTGACATTTACGCTAGAAGAATGCATGGAGGTTCCCAGGGGCAGCTGCATACTACTTTAGTGACGTCCATGAGAAGAAGATCAAGTGGGAGCTGGGAGCCTAGCTTTCCGCTGTTCCTGGATGACAAAACCTTACCTCTACCAAAGCGCTCCCTCGCAAAATTGAGGAAAGTCGGCTGTGCAGCCTGTTCAACTGAAAGATGTAGTGGCTAAAGTTCCACCATTACCTCCAGCACTGTCGTCGGAAATGTGGGTATTACCTCCGTAATACAAAGACACGTCAGGCGTTTAGTCTTGGTTAGGGCGTGCCGCATCGTCGCCAGAGTAGTACTGGGAGCCCAACCCACCGCCCATTGGTCATAATATCATGGTGTATATCCACCTTAGGATTCCTGGAGTGAAGCCCCAGAATTTTCCCACCAGACGTTTACACACTATCAGCAATATCGTAGCCTTGGAGCTGGTAGCCTCAAAATGAGACCTACATAGGGGTTTGGAAGCTAGGATTAATCCCAGATACTTCACTTCTGTGGCGATGCTGATTATGACCCTTTCCAAGGGCAAGTTCCTAATCCACTTGGTGATCCTTTTCTATGTAAAGGGGGCAATAACTATTTTGTAAGGACTAGTATTCAAACCTAAATCTGCAAAACATCGTTTTGATATACTAAGTCCTCTTTCGTCGATGTCGTAGAGGATAGTTGCGAGCTTCCCTCCGGCGATAATAACTATGTCGACCACGTATCCCTAGCAGCGGACGTCATCATCTGTGACTATCTGAGCTCCACAGGAGAGAAGATTACTCCCCTCCTTGCGGATACCTTGCGAGTTTATATTTGAACGATGCTGTCACCGACTACAAGAAGATTGATCTTCCTATATATAATCGTTATTCTAGCACACATAGCGTGAACACCTGTATCCATGTCGATTTTTTGTCCAAAAGAATAGCGGAAATCAGCATCATTTGCGTATTTCTGCCTACGCTGGTAGGCCTAAGGCCAATAATCCCGCAGTTAGTGGTTACACTTTTTAAGATAAGTGTATAAGTTGTTTAGCCTAATTTGTTTAAGAGGAAACACAAGTGCGTTGTAGTTACAACAAGTACATAACGCCATGCAGCTCACAGGCCCCCACTCTCACTCGCAACTACAGAACTTCAACTCGCAATTTAACAAAGTACTTTCTATGCCATCTCTATTCCGCCTAAAATCCCTTTCAGGGGTAATTTGTGAAATTAATGTCCAGAGTATGGGCGAGTCTTTGTACTTTGCTTTTTTTGTTGTTGGCATTTTGGCTAATACCGCTGGTGGCAGTTTGACTCAATGGGGATGCAGATTACGAAGAAGCGTGGAGGCGTATGCTCACCAGCTGCTTTAATGAATGTTGTTGGAGTGCTCGTTGACCGCAAACAAGGACTCAACATAGCAACGTCGACAATTATTGCACCACCAGCATATCGCTGACAACCAACCAACCATACACGGCGAGTGGTAGGCAGCAATAATAAAGTGGCATAAAAGTCATTGTAACGGTAAATGATTTAATTTTCTAGGCGCATCTTGTCATTTGAAGTCGTTAAGTTATTTGTTTTGTTATTGTTTTTTATTTTCGTTTTTGTTTGTATTTGTTTTCGTTGTTTTCATTCTCTTTGCTTGCATTTATGCGGATGCTGTGAATTGTAGTTAGTTTGTTGTTTTGTATTTATGTACGTACGTATATTCACTTGTATTTCGACTCTTTATTTTCTGTTGTCGGCAGCCATTTCGGTATTGTCATCCTGCAAGTTTTCTCCCTCAGCTGTTATTGCTGTTGGCTTTTAATCCTTATTGCTGTTTGTTATTTTGTTGTTTCTCAAAGCGTATCATAACTAACAAGGCCAACAGCAGTTGGCGTAAACCACAACAGCAGCATTCATACCGGCAGTGGCCATGTTTTCTAAGCCTTGGATGTGAAACAAAGATATGAATAGAAAAAGCTCGAACGATGGAACGATGTTGTACAATAAAAAAACATTAAAATTCATATGTGGGTATGTACATAAATATAGAGCTCAAGCAAGCATAACAGCTTCGAGCCGATTTTTTGAGATATACATATTTAAAGTGGCCAAATTTTTTGGAGACAACATCGTTAAAGATTATTTTTTTAATTTCAAAACTTCAATTATATTTTAACTTTAGTAGAACGCTAGTCATATTATATCTTTAACAGTCAAAAACACCATTTAAAAGTTTAACTTTGAGGTCTCAACAAAACAAACGCCAAGCTTTATTTAGCATCCGTTCGGGGTAATCAAACTCTAAAAGAAGAAGTTTGCTCTTCTTGGCCCAAAACACACGAGAGTAATTATGATTGTAAAATTTTTGTTTTGTATACATACACCCACTGGGAAATAGGTAAGCACCTTAGAAGGTAATCCGATGACGCCTTACGTTATAAGTTGCAAAATATCGTGCCACCGAAGTTATTTCCCAGCACCGAACTATACCGAGCGACTCCTCTACATTCTACGTACGTTACTTTGAAGTTTGTCTGACACCACATGTAGATTCCAAATTCCTACTTCCACAAGGCGGCGATGCCTCTGTTAAAATAAGGAAGATGCGGCAGGGAAGTGGTAAGGACCGCCGGGTGAAGTGTAAGTTGTCTACGGGGCATGAACAGAGCATTGTATGTATTAGTGACATTTGAAGTTAATTTGTTCTTGTAAGTACCCTGCAAAAATCGTTGCACCATATGGTCCTATTCGAGTAGTTAAAAAATACTCCTCTGTAATGCACTAGCAGACCAAGTCGTGTCTCTACAGTATCTTATTGTTACCCAATAATTTCTCGTGTTTTATTAAACCAAATTTTTTATATGCATCTCGGTTAATTTAGAGTACTCCTTGATTATTTGAGAGTACTCTTTATAGGCATGCATGGAGTGTTCGCTATTTTTGCAGGGTAATCGTAGAATAGTAGATTTATTGATGTTGTGCACAGTTATGCAGGTCCGAAGGTGTAAAATTTTTAATGCATGAATTACCATGCTTTTCATCTCCCCGGATGGTAATTTTTCCGCAGAACAATTTAACCACTTACCTCTAAGTATAATGGGTGTTTTAGACCCTTACTTTGTAGAAGGTCCATGTGAGCTTATTTAAAATTGTACTACAAAAATGTATGTATATATGCTCAAAAGCCCAAAAAGCCCTCTAATTAAATCGGAATGCTCTAGAGGCCTTTATTTGAAATTAAGATTGGCCCAAATTTAGCGTTTCCCTATTTCCGAACCCGAAAAAGCTACTCGATGATAAAATATTTCGGTAGAATGAAGAAATTAAAGAAAACCTATTACTTGGAAGGTCCACTTACAAAGATTGGAAAAACGATGGAAAAATGCGTAGGTAATGGAGGAAATTTAAACCCCAATTCAGCAACAAAATTTTGCGTATTCAAACCAAAACAAAACTACATACGAATCTGTAGAATTAACCATTAAAAAAGGTTTTGTGTTCCTTTGGTATTAACTAATTATTCGTTTCTTTTTAAAATAGGCGAATTTGAGTTTGAAAAAATAGAAACGCATAGAATAGAAGCAAAGTTTATTAAAGAAGGTCAGATTATATTCAACAATTTTTATGAGCTTAATGCCGTTTTAGGTAAAAACTTATTGTGCAAAAGCAACAAAAATTTGAAAAAATGGTAGAAGTGATAGCTATTTCGGAAATCACCACATTTCCTCATCAAACTTCTTTCAGTAGGATGCGAACCGACGATCACAACTGATTCAGCCAGTTGCTTACGCACTGTGCTAAGTTTGTCTTGTTAATTCTTGTTGCTTATTTTCCACTATTTCACTTTGCTAAGCCAACTACAATCAAGCGGAGCTATTCCGCTGCTATTCACTTGATCATGTGGTTGTTGGTTTTGTTGTTTTTTTTTTTTGGTTAATATTTCTATTATTAGAATGTTTAACTTTTAGGTGTGCTCGTCCTTAAGATAATAAGTTTTCACTTAAAACGGCCTCAAGCTCATAAAAAGTGTTGAATATAATTGTTATAAGGCCATAAAAATAACGAAAGTAAGATTTTTAATTTTTCTAGCCTTACTCACAAAGTATTGACTTAGCTACTTTCCATTCCAAGCTAGCGATACACAGTGGTTCTGTTGGGTTGAAGCATTGACTTTGAAATAATTTAAAAGGCTAGTTTTCATTAGGTCAAAGTCACTGACATCAAAAACTGCCTTCTTCTAACAACTGTTCATTTGGTGTCAAATGCGTTCTCATTACATTATCATCAATTATATAAATATGCAATCATGTTTCATTTACACCCCTTTTACGGCTTAACTATACTTCTAAGGTATAAACAATGATATATTATTAGAAAGGTATTTTGATACTGATGTGCAGGCAATTTTTAAAGTTTCAAATTAGTTTAAAATAGAGCGAAAAAATCAGTTCAAAAGTCACACCAATACCAATGCCATACATGTACATGGTTGGGGCGGAAATGCCTCCTCAATGTATGCTTTAATAATGATACTGAATTACAGAAACGTGCTAGGCAGCAGTTTAGGAATAAGATGTATGTATGTATAGAGGGCTGCAAAGTTCCCAGCCAAACTGCACTTCTCACCAGTGTTGCTATTTTAGCCGTTTTCCGGCTAGATTTAGCCGGTTGCGATAGCAAACAGCCGGAGAAATTTCGATTTAGCCGGCAGCCGATTTGTTAGCCGTTTTGCAGAAAAAAATTAGCCGTTTTTAGCCGATTTTGCTATTTACTTTGTTTTCTTAAATTTCAAATATGTATATATGTTTCCGTTTTTGACTAAGCGACCCAAAATCGGTTAGAAATAGCTACTAGCCTTATCGTGGAGAAAATTTTCATGTCAGCCAGGGTTGTATGAAATTGGGCCGATTTCGCTTATTTTTATTTTAAACGAAGAGGGGATTTTCTTCATAAAATGTTTGTTATAAATGTCTAAACTTTAAGTCTGAAGTTCTATTCGCAAACTTAAAAAATAAGAAATTGTTTCAGTGTTAAGACATTTAGGATGCGTTTGTGTTTGGATATAGTGCCAACAAACAGAATAAATATTACATGTAGATATTGTCTTCCCAGATAGCGCATATTTAATTCTGCCTAAATTGCAAAACATCATTTTTGCCCACTCCCAAAAGTTTAAGGTAAAGGAAAAATTGATATTTTCAAGCACTATGTACACATATGTATTTTTTTAAACAAACTTTTTTGCTGAGAACTTATTTAAATTCCAAAAAACCGAATGCCAACTTGAATTAAATGAACCAACACTGAAGTGAGTCAAAACTAAAATAAAAGAGCACAAATTTCAATGTAAAGCAAAACTCGCTGGGAATCCTACGAGACATCTGCCGGTCATATGACCGGCCATCTAAATGGGAGGTCTGCAGTCTTTTGGCATCATATTTTACATCAGAATTGAAGGGATTTCTGAAAAATCTGACCAGTTCTTTTATATTTATTTTTATAGCGTTTTTGTGTGTATTCGTTTCTATTTGAGTGTATCGGGAATCGGTCAGCCTGAAAAGGCCTTGTAGGGAAGACAAAAGGTTTGTTCGTCGAAAATCCAGCGAGAATTATCACTCAAAATATCAGATAGTAAGAAAAAATGCTTCCAAATTCTCTCCCATGTAGAGAAACTTGCAATTTTCTGTACGAACGCAAATTTGCAAGTTTTTCTGCCAGCTAGTGTCCACGGTTGCATTTCAAACAAAAGAAATTTGTATAGAATTTTTAAAATTCTTTCAGAGAGGCAAAAAACAGGATCTACGTGTATATATCTTGTCAGTCCGACTTTCTTCAACATACGTTTCAATTTCTTTGTCGGGTTTACTATATCGACTCTGGTTGAGATTGCATTCCGATTAAGAATACAGTTTTTTTTTGCCGAGTACCTTTCAAATCATTGGAATTAACTAAATTAATTAAGTAAACAAGTATTAACGTACATTTTTCATTTTAAAATCGCTCCAGTTTGTAAATTTTTAAATTTAACGAACTTGTTTATTCAAATTATCGTAGACAAAAAATCCAACCATGTGCCACAATCATATGTTTTTCCTAATTGCAAATTCTTGCTGGCAAAATTTTTTCCGGCTCGAATTTGTAACTTCTCTCCAAGAAACAGTATTTTTACTCGTGATTTATTTAAATAAAACATGTGAAATTTAGTTGAAACATTTTAGCCGTTTTTAGCCGGTTTTATTTGCCAATTTAGCCGGTTCGTCCAAAAAGTTCTGGCAACACTGCTTCTCACATTCAATCGAAAAATAGGAATACATGCTTGCGGTACTCAAAAAAAAAGTAACAAAAGTAGAGAACATCCCGAATGAGCGTTCCTGAACGATGTTACTCGACGGCGCTCTCCTTCACCAAATACGTGTTCCGCTATGCTCACATACTTAAGTATCAAGCAACCTGAACGTAGTATTCGGAAACTTCACATAGGTAGGTTAAACTGCACGTGAAGTTTTATGTTCTCTTTATGGGTTTGGATTCTACGTATAACACGCGAATACATTTTTTTTTAATGTGAGCAGGTTTGCATTCGTACGCTTTCAAAAAATGGGGTGTGATATTAAAGCGATTGGTCTGTAGATGTGTACTAAGGTAAACTTTTTTTTAAAGTGTTGCCACCTATTAAAAATTTTAATTAAAATTATTTAATAAGTTAAATCCCTTATTAAAGTATTACCATAAATTAGTTTGAAAAGGCTCCATTTCTAATACATATTTATGTAGGAGTGTTGCCATCCATTTAAAACGTCAAATTCAACTAAACTTAAGGGCGTTAGGTAAATGAAATACATAGATACATATTTATGTACTAAAATATGGGTGTTCGAATACGTGAAGCAATTTTTTGTGAAGGAGGACAGATCTGCACAGTTCTTTCGAATTTAAAAAATTAGATGTCAAATTAAGGACCTTGGTTTTATTTTTTTAAGTAAGAACTTTTTAGAGGTACAGGGTGAATTTATGTAATTGATCTTGATAACAAAACCTATAAAAATATCGATTGCAAAATCGATAACAAATTCGTTAAAAATTTCGATAGCAAAATCGATAATAATATTGGTAGCAAAATCGATTAGAAAATTGATAACCAAATTGATAAATAATTGATAAGAAAATCGATTACAAAAATTGATAACAAAATCGATCAATAATCGATAACAAAATTGACAAATAATTGATAAGAAAATCGATTACAAAAATCGATAACAAATTCGTTAAAAATTTCGATAGCAAAATCGATAATAATATTGGTAGCAAAATCGATTAGAAAATCGATAACAAAATTGACAAATAATTGATAAGAAAATCGATTACAAAAATTGATAACAAAATCGATCAATAATCGATAACAAAATCGATAAAAATATCTATAACAAAATCGATAAATAGTCGATATCAAAATCGATAACAAAATCGATAAATAATCTATAACAAAATCGATAAATGATAGATAGTAAAATCAATAAATAATCGATACAGAAATCGGTAAATAATCGATAACAAAATCGATAAATATCGATAAATAATCGATAAAAAATTCGATAAAAATATCTATAACAACCCCGATAAAAATATCGATTGTTATATCGATAAGTTCCAAGAATCCCGAAAATCTATATTGTATAATATATTTAATGTAACTTTTTAGGCAGGTGGCAACCCTATTAAATATATTACCTCTTGATAAAAGTGCACTGGAATGCCTTTCGTTCGATAAAAGCGTTACAAAATTTTACGCCACTAAAATATTTTATTCACTTTATTTGCATTTTTTCCGAAAGCGGTAAAGCTGACCTTCAAATGTAGTATAAGGGTAGATATGGAGCCATGACATAAAAATACCTTCAAGAAACTCAAATGTATGTATGTGTGTACATATATACATGTATATATAAAAAAACGTATAGAAAAAAAACGTAAATATATTTTATGTGCACGAGACATATCATATTTCTTATATATAAATTTGCTCTCAAACGAAATCTTCCTAAAATATTTGAAAACTTCACATGAAGGAACCTTTTACTTGAGGAAGTTTCACAACGTAGTACTCGTCTTTTATATTCCCCTCTTTTACGGAACATATTTTTGTCGAGTACTATACATCTCTTCAATATTCGCGATCTCAGTGAGAGGAAGAGAAGGAAGCGTATTCGCTAGAAATCTTCAATGTGAAGCCAAATATCTTCCGATGCAGACCTCTAGTATGTATGTATGTACATTAGACAGCATCACCAAAAAAAGTTGCGGTTTTCCCACCGGGATTATAAAATCTATTATATTTTAAGACGTGCACCAAAATATTTCGGAAAAATATTAAGATTTAAGCGAGCTGGTCCGATTTGAAAATACCTCCAAAAGTGGAGTTTCTTATGAATAAAAATAGTTTCTTAAAGAACTTTTTGAAAAAAGTGCCCTCAGATGACAAAACAAATCAGGCTTAAAAATTTTTGATGCTGTTTTTTTTACTTTTTTCAAACATTGATTTACGAAAAACTTAAATAACCGGGCCAAAACTATTACTGATTTAGACTTATGGGATCTCGGTAGAAAGGTATTTTCCCACTATTTTTATTTATGTGCAAAAACAAAGTCATTCGTGTCCCAATATTTTTTTTTTTCCAATACCAACACATCTTAATTCAACTTTGAATGATACTCGTTCATCCTACCTTTCCCTTTCATCCTTTGAATGAGTTTATTAGCAAAGAAATAAAAAGGGTGAGAAAATACCTTTCCAATGATATCTTACAAGTCTAAATCGGGAGAGTTTAGGCTCAGTTATTCAAGTTTTTCTTATACCATTCTTTGAAAAAAGTTAAAAAATCTCATCATTACGATTCCGTTCAAAATTTTTTTTAAATTTTTAAAAAATATTTTTACGGAAATTTTTTAAGCTTAAACCGTTTCGTCATTTGAGGGAATTTTTTCAAAAAAAATCTTTAAGAAACTATTTTTATTCATAAAAAACTCCATCTTTGGAGGTATTTTCAAATCGGTCCAGCTCACTTAAATCTTAATATTTATACGAAATATTTTGGTGGACGTTTTAAATATAATAGATTTTATAATTCCAATGGAAAAACAGTACCGATTTTTTTTATATGGGGAGGAATGCAGTCTAATGTACATGAATAGATTAGACTCAAACAGGGAAGAAGTTAAAGTTGAGTATGGAGAAGAAGAAAGGGATAAATACAGAAATTCAAATAAAAGTAAAGAAAGCTAAATGTAAAGACAAAGAGGAAGGAAAATTTAAATGTCTAACCTAATAACATTGGTGTAAATGAAGAAAAGAATGGACATGTTTAGATCAGGATATAGGAAAAGATAAAGATGAAGACTAAGACGAGGAAGAAGATGAAGTCGAAGATGTAAATAAAGATGAAGATGAAGATGAAGATGAAGATGAAGATGAAGATGAAGATGAAGATGAAGATGAGGATGAAGATGAAGATGAAGATGAAGATGAAGATGAAGATGAAGATGAAGATGAAGATGAAGATGAAGATGAAGATGAAGATGAAGATGAAGATGAAGATGAACATGAACATGAAGGTGAAGATAAACATAAACATTAAAAGCGATAGAGACAAAGATAGAGAGGAAGAAAGTTATAGGGATAAAAAAGAAATACAGCTGAAGAATGTGCGATGTTATATTGTGGTGTGTTATGCTTCATATGTTATGTTATTTAATCTTATTTTATGGTATGTTGTGTTATGCTAAGTACTAAGCTAAACTCCCCTCCATTTAACCCATTCCAACTAATGTTATTTCAGCTCAACCCAACTCACATAACTATCATTAATTTTAGCGGTGGAATTTCAACCGCTGGGCGAACACTAGTTTTTAAAACTGACCAAATGTCGATACCGTAGTACATGTCAAAGACTGTCGTAATATTTCGGTGTCAGATGATTGACATCCCGTTTTTATTACTGATGTCAAATGTGAAGTTAAAGTTTTACAAAAAGTGTAGAATACCTTTAGCTATAGACAAACCAAAAATGTAACTGGATAGAACTCTTCATGCTGATTTCAACCTTACCAAAATTTTTTAGCGCATGATATATTGAAATATTAATATCTTATGAACTGCGTATCCAATTAAACAATCAATGATGTGAGAATAAAGGTGATTAGTTTACCTTTCAGTTGATGTACATAATTTGTTTAATTTTTTATATTTTTAAGTGAAAAATACTAAAAACAAAAAAAATTTAATTTTTTCATAAAATTACCTTTTTTGAAGAAAATTGCATAATAAATGCTACAGGAATTTAGATTATTTAGAAAGTACTAGTTATTACGTTATATCGAAAGGTTTTTTATAAAGCAAAATTTAACGAAAGTGGTGGTAAACATCGAAACTCTATATATATATATATATATATATATATTTTACCTATAGTTTTTTTTAAAAATGGTTATAGTAAATACGTCGTAAAAAAAGGTATTGAAATTACCTTTGAATTGGCCTAAATGCTTTTCAATTCGGTGAAATAGTTTCCAAGATAATAAACATATAAAAAATAAGAAAATTCAAGTTTAACCTGTTACATTTTCCTAGTTTTTTACTTGCCCCAAATATTTTGATATGGTTAAAATCAGCGTAAAAAGTTTTTTTAGTTTTAGTTTTTTTTATAGCTAAACGGTCGGTTGTCAAATGCTGCCACATCAGCGGCGAGGGCCGATTTCACTTGGCTGCCCTTTTATATGACCGTGCGTGGGGATATATGACAACAAACGCAAATGACACCAGATGACAACCCGTTTTCATTGGTTTGACAACATTTGACGAAATGAAAATCAGGCTTAAGGGATATTGGTTTAGTAAATAATAACAGTAGTTTTCAAAATTAGCATACAGAAGGCGGTTTCGCCTGAACTAAGGATTCCTTACTTGTTATTAATCACTCTCAACTACATAATCATGAAAACATGTTGAACCAGTGTAATTTGTTATCTGGTTTATCGATAGAGAGGAGAATATTTCCTTTCCTCCTGAATAAACCTTCCAATAAAAAGATTTTTGAATCAAGGTTATACGTGTATGCTCTTATTTAAGGTAAGTTAAAGAAAAGCAAAATGCGAAAAAGCGGCAAAAAAACTAAGTGTAAGAGAGCAAAAGCATCAAACTTCTTAATTTGAGCCCAGAAGCATTCGCTTTTGTTTGCCGATTGATAGCCAAAAATTTAATTTATGTAGGCTTGAAGTGGTATAGCAAAATTCAAGGGAAAAGCAATACATTAGAAAAAGTTCAATACCCATTCCATTTGCAGTTTTCACTTCCACATATTTTCCGTGATTTTTTTCACATCTTAACACACTCAAGGTTTTTTTTTTTTTTTTTAAGTACCTGTTAAGTGCTCTGTTTCGTTATATACAATACTGGTCGACATTTTGATGGTACTTCAGCTTGACACAAGATTTAATTAATGAATGATTGGAATCAAATGCAAAACCTTAGGATCTTGATTCAAACGAATAAAAAATCCATGTTTCTAATATGACTTTCGCTATGTACGCACATTCTTCATCTGTTGCCGTTTCGTAAAATTACTCGATTCCTCTGAAACTGTAAGCTTAATGAAACAAGTAAGAAAGTCTAAGTTCGGGCGGAGCCGAACATAAATACCCGGCGCAAGTATTAAATATATGTTTTTCACCTTTCCGAAAGCTACCGCTACATGGTATATCGGGGTGTATCCATTTTGAGTAAATTAGCGTCCTTAAATTTCGAAATATTGAAGATTCAAGCATTTCTGAAATTTACTGTTATATGGAAAGGGGCCGTAATTTTAGTTCGATTTCAATAATTTTCAACGTTTTGCTTCTATGTGGCAAGGACAATAACCACACCGAGTTTGGTACAAATTGGCAGAACGGTTACCGAGATACATATATGTGATCATAAGTGGGCGGTGCCACGCCCATTTTTCAAAATTTTGTCAAATCAAAAGTGTTTTGAAAGATGGAAATTTCAGGAAAAATAGTTTTGTTGGATAAAAAAATTTCGTTGACCTCTCAAATAACCTTCAAAGGGAGGGTGTTTAAAATTTGTTTCCCTTTTTTGATCTGAAAATATTATTCAGTGGACTTTTAAAAAGTTTTAACCTTACATTTTTGCTCCTCTTATATCATGAAGTCATTAAATGCTGTGTTTAGGCAAAAAAAAGAAAAAAAATATCTAAATTTTCATTTTTGAAAGTCATTTTGAAGGTTAAGGTTCTTTTTTATTCAATGGGACCTACAAAAGTAAAATTTTTGATATTTTTTTTTTGCTTAAAAAAAGGATGTAAGGAACTATTACACATTTTTTTTTAATCGGTTTTCGGTTCCTGCGAGAAAAAAGCTCCTTAAGACAACAACAAAAAAATATGTGTTAGTGACATGTTCACAGCTTACTGTTTTCAGGTCAAAAAAAAGAAAAAATTTAAAACCGCCTAATTGCGAAGGTAATTTGAAAGGTCAAGGTAATTTTTTTATCCAGCGACATTATTTTTTCTGAATTCTTCATCTCACAAACCATAAAATGCTATTGACTTTTTTCGCTAGCTCTTCTCGTTATCGAGATATTAGAATTTGCCACGAAAAACGTTCAATTTCCACACTGTGTGCCTTTTGTATATGTAGCGGCATATGAGTATTACGAAGTTAACCAGAAAGCGCACGAGCTATTGCAAGTGGGAGCCACACTAGATAGTAAAGCTAAGAAGATTTAGAAGGAAAGAGAAGTGAATACAAAAAGAGCCAAAACAGCTATTATTTTATTAAGCGGAAATGTTAGCAATCAGGATGCTAGCATGGAGCTAAGACCCACAGGCAGGAATCGTGTCTTAATTTTCTCTAGCTGTCATACTGCCTTGAAAGCTTAAAAGTCACACAAACACAATGCAAAGTCGATTACTGAAAGCCATAGAATTTTAAACCAGATGAAAAAGCATTTTAAAGTTCAGCTTATGCGGGTAAGCAAAATATTGAGGGTAATTGCAAAGCTGACAATACGTCCTTCCTGGAAAGGACACGGTAGGTATGTATACCATTGACAAGGTGTACACAACTGACACCACCCCGGTTTCCAGTGAATGCTGGAACAATATTTCGTCAAGTAAAGCTTGCTGGAATACCTGCACGGAAAAAATACTAGGGATGTGGTGTCCCTAAAATAGATAATCCTGTCCTAACAATTAATTATGGATGGAAATTTAAATCAGCCATGCAGATACATTTTTATATCAAATTCTTAATTTGTATCTACTAGCCAGAAGTTGTGCGGTTGGAGAGAAGGAATAGCCGATTCGACATTTCCTAATTCGACACCCAGGCCTCCTGAGTTTTATAAGGTCCAATAAGTGTTTAACATTCAACATTCAAACTAGTAAAGCACCGGTTACAGAGATTTATCCCTTAGCAGCAAAGCATGCATCAGTGTGGAAGACGGAAGTCTTTATACATGCCATTTAAACTTAACCTAACCAAAAATTGCACTATTTTCATACACTAACTTGCAAAACTATAAGTATTTGGGTAGGTTTATTCGGATTAATATGCACATAATTACCTGAAATACATCACTGCATCACTCCCCATAAAAAAACCGTACTGTTTTTCCATTGGAATTATAGAACCCTTTATTTTTTAAGACGTTCACCGAAATATTTCGGAAAAATATAAAGATTTTAGCGAGCTGGACCGATTGATTTTTGATAATGAGATTTTTGATGCTGTTTTTTAACTTTCTTCAAAGAATGGTATAAGAAAATCTTGAATAACTGAACCTAAACTATTCCGATTTAGACTTGTGAAGGATCAAAGGTATTTTCACACCCTTTGTATTTCTTTGCTTATAAGCTCGTTCAAAGGATGAAAGAGAAAGGTAGGATGAACGAACATCATTCAAAGTTGAATTAAGATGTGTTTGTATTTGAAAAAAAAAACAAGTAAGAGCAGCGCTGTCTTCGGCTATGCCGAAGGCTTCATACCTTTCATGAACATCTGCAAATTTTACTTTGACAGATTACTGATTTTGAATACATCTGCATACATAGATAGAGGAGTTACATACCTATATAAAAATCGCATCTGAACAATCAGAGGTATGGAAGATATACCTTATATTAGCACCAATCTAAGTGATTTTCACTGCTATGTGGTCGGTATGTAAACCGGTAAGACAATTTATTGGGTTTAGTTGCCTACATAAAGGAGATATATCGCAAAAACTGGTATCTGACCAATCAGTGGTATAGG
>NW_016157094.1:747866-759879 GCF_001687245.7 Rhagoletis zephyria
TCTTCTGTTGATAATGAGTGAAAAATGCGCGAAATTTCATGGTCCTAGCTACATAAATGGAGGAGTTATAACGAAAAATCTCATATCTGAACAATCAGTTGTATGGGAGCTATAGGTTATAGTTACCCGATCTTTTTAATTTTCACTGTAAGTTTTCTGTTGATAATTATTGAAAACAGTGCGGAATTTCATGTTCCTAGCTATATAAATGGAGGAGTTATAACGCAAAATTTTATATCTGAACAATCAGTTGTATGGGAGCTATAGGTTATAGTGACCCGATCTTTGTAATTTTCACTGTAAGTATTCTGTTGATAATGGGTGCAAGTACTGCAAAATTTCATGTTCCTAGCTGCATAAATGGAGAAGTTTATAACGAAAAATCTCATATCTGAACAATCAGTTGTATGGGAGCTATATGTTATAGTGGTCCGATTCTTCCGGTTCCGACAAATGATTAACACATTATAAAAATACACCCACCTACTAAATTTTATCCGGATATCTCGAAAACTGAGAGACTAGATTGCATACAAACAGACGGACAGACGGACATGGCTAAATCGACTCAGCTCGACGTGCTGATCATATAAGTATACATTTTAATGGGTCTATCTCTTTTTATTCTGGTACATACAAACATCGGACCAAAGTTATAATACCATTTCATGCTCATGAAAGGTATAAAAAATTGGGACACGAATGACATTTTCTGCACATAAATACAAATATTGGGAAAATAACCTTTCTACCGAGATCTCATAAGTCTAAATCAGAGTGGTTTTGGCCCAGTTATTTACGTTTTTCGTAAACCAATCTTTGAAAAAAGTAAAAAACAGCATCAAAAATCTCATTATTACGATTGTGTTGAAAAGATTTTTAAATATTTTTATGCAGATTTTTTGAGCCTAATCTGTTTTGTCATCTGAGGGGACTTTTTTGAAAAGGTTCTTTAAGAGGTTCATAAAAACTCCATTTTGGCGGTATTTTAAAATCGGCGCAGCTCGCATAAATATTATTATTTTTCCGAAATATTTTAGTAGACGTCTTGAAACATAATAGATTTTGTAATCCCCATGGAAAACCAATATTGTACTTATCTTAACTTTCCGACACTCACATATTGATTATTGTTTTTTAATTTTAATAATTTCTTTATAGAAGTGTATATTAAGTTCCAATATTTGTGCAAAATAAACCAAAAAAAAAAAACAAAAACTGTGGTATAAAATCCGAGTTTTTTTTGATAAAATTTTTGAAAATATTTTGAATATGCTATGGCCTATTCAATTTAAGTACAATCATGTGCAAGTTTGAAGTAACCGCTTTTCGCCAATTTTTTTCACTTGACGATATACATATGTATGTAACGAAGTATGTTCGAGGACATTTTTATATGGAATAAATAAATTAAAAAACTGTTTAATATACCACGCTTCTATAAATGAACTAAAAAGTAGAAAATAATATTTCTGAGTCCCATAGAATTTGTTTTGATAACTTTTGATTTTGAAATTATAGCAAAAGTCATTATAAACAACTTATGAGATTGAAAATGAGAAACGTCGATTTTTTCCCTGCCAACTGACGCCGAGCTCCTCTCCACTTCGGTTTTCCTTCCCAGAGGAGGCATTACTTTCCACTGCTACCACAGCAGCTCTATAGTTTCATGGTAAAGCATTAAAAGAAAAATATTGATCTTGAATAATACGACCAATTAGCAGGCTCGACTAGAGAAAGAGGTTCGAGGATGCTTCCCCACGGGCCTGGATTTAAAAATAGATGCAAAAATTGTACGAAAATTAAGTTGGAATATAAAAGCTATAATATTTTGCTAAGTTAATAGATTTGAAGGTTTAATATTCACATAGCTTTTATAAATTCAAATAAATGTGAAAGCGAGTAAATAAACATGAAAATGTAGTGCGCTCTTTTCCATCCTAGTCCAAAGAACCGTCCATCTGGCCTGGCTTAGGTAACATAGAGAGGTTTCCCCATATTCCATATTTACCAGATGTTTGCTAGTCCTTGAGCCATCACATTGTAGTCTTTAACCCCACCAATATATAGTTCTGGTCTATATCTTTTCTAATAGTACTTCAGAAAGCGTCAATTTTATTTCAGAAATCATCTAATGTCAGATTAGTCAAACGTCCTCCAGAACTGTTAATTGGACTTCAGATTAGTCAATTGTTCTTCAGAAACCGAAAAATATACTTCAGATTAATCAATCGTACTTCAGAAACCGTAAAATATACTTCAGATTAACCAATCTTGCTTCAGAAACCGAAAAATATACTTCAGATTAATCAAACGTACTTCAGAAACTGTAAAAATTACTTCTGACTAGTCAGATGTTCTTCAGAATTCGTTAATTGGATTTCAGGTTAGTCAATGCACTTCAGAAACCATAAAATGTACTTCAGTTTCGTAAATTCTACTTCAGAAACCGACAAATTTTCTTCAGAAAGTGTGATATGTACTTCAGAAGCCACTTTTTTAAATTTATTACAGGTGTTAAAATGGCGCTCTACAATTCATCGAACATTACAATTCACATCTTCCAATGTAGGGACTTTGCCCCAAATCCTTTTCTTTTGAGAATATTGATATAACCAGTAATTATTTCCCTGATGTTTGCACGACAAAAGGAGAACTATGTAATTACATATGTGTGTACATACAGCCTTTCGCTTTCATGTTAAAAAAAAAACGCAATTATCTTGGCCCTCCTTTTCACAAAATATATACTAGGAATGTTAATTCCGGGATCCCGGCCTTTTTGAAGTCCCAAAAATCCCGGGATTCTTCCGTTAATTGTAATTTGCACTGATGGCAATAATAGAAACTCCTTTTCTTCAACAGTGTTGGCTATATTTCATTTTATTTAATTTTGTTATAAATGTCTACCTAATTATATATATAACACCGTGCGATAGTAAATTTTACACACAAAAATCAAGATATTCGCGAAACCATGGGCTTAATATAGTAAAATAGCATTTTAAGTTTTCATTCTGACGTCAGTAATTCAAATATGATATAAAAAATTCAGAGAAATGTGCTTAGAGAAGACGTATGGGTATCAAGTTAAAGAGGAACTCCTATAGAATTTAAAGGTTCGGTTCGAATCCTACTGAAAGAAGTCTGATGAGGAAATGTGGTGATTTCCGAAATAGCTATCACTTCTACCATTTTTTCAAATTATTGTTGCTTTTCCACAATANGCTCATAAAAATTGTTGAATATAATTGTTATAAGGCCACAAAAATAACAACAAAAAAAAATAACAAAAACAAATATTTTAAATAATTTCTGGAATTAATCATATTTTTGAAATTACAAAGTGCTTTAAAATAAAACCTGACGTCAGAGAGAAAAAATAAAAACGCCACTTTAAATAAAAAAGTAGGTTTCAAACCCATTTATTTATTACTTACTTTATAGTAGGACAGCTTCTCAAACAATATACGCAGAAGCAATTTTTTCGATTTAAGTTGTTGAAAAGTAATAAATATCTAAATCCCGGGCTAATCCCAGGATTGTTATAACAAAATCCCGAAAATCCCGGGATCGTAAAAAGCGAAAAAATTAACATCCCTAGTATATACGTAGTGCAAGCATAATATTATAATTCGATGCATTTACATGTAGTATGTACATTAGGGTGGTCCAAAAATGCATGTGAAAAGTAAAGTCGGAATTTTTTATGCTCTCACCCCCTAGGATTGTTCTATACCGAAAAAATTATATCCCTATCTTTTTATTTTGAAATCAAAAAATATATAGAGGACGCTCAAAGCGCCTAAAGTTTTCCATGTATTATATGTGAGGGAAAAAACAACTTTTCGTAGAAACGGTATATAATTCTTAAAAATCAATATTTTTCTTTCGGAAAACTCTGTTTATCTGCAGAAGATTCCCAATAATAATACCCAATTGTTTATTTAACCACTTTTTCCTCGCAACTATAATATATAGGTCCGCCAAAAACCCATAGAAACCCCGAAAAATGAATGAAAGTCTCTTGAAGAGAACCAGTGTTTTCCGATCGAAAAATATTGATTTTCAAGATTTCTATACCGTTTCTACGAAAAGTTGTTTTTTTCCTTATAAAAATACATGGAAAACTTTGAGCGCTTTGAGCGACCTCTAAATATTTTTTTATTTCAAAATAAAAAATAGGGGTATACTTTTTTTCGATATATGTAGAACAATCCAAGGGGGTGAGAGCATTAAAATTCAGACTTAACTGTTTTTGGACTACCCTAATGCACATACATACTCTGAATAAAATTATTTGATATTTATGGCTCATTTGTGGTAAGTGCATTTTTTGGCGAAAATGTGTTATATATTTAAAAGTGATCGTACGTAACGTACAGTATCTTAAGCTTTTGAAGAAAATTTACGAATACATGAAGTAAATTTTTCGGATCTTGAAGTACAATTTACAAGTCTGAAGTACATTTTATGGTTTCTGAAATACAACTGGCTAGTATGCAGTGCATTTTTCGGTTTCTGAAGTACAATTGTTAAATCTGAAGCATATTTTACGGTTTCTGAAGTACAATTGAATAGTCTGAAGAACATTTTATGATATCCGAAGTACAATTGGAAAAGGTGTAGATTTTTCCGATGCCAACGATGTTGTAATTGAACTTCAATATTGATTTGTCTATCATCCATGCAACTTTTTGAGCCTGGAATTGGAGAGCGGTATTCAAAGTGAGTCGAGGCTATTTACAATAAGAAAACATCAATAGAATATTAGTTTCTTCGCACATAGCCCAAATAAGCTAAAAAGAAAGGAATTTTGACTAATATGATGAAAATTATTTTACACACTAATTCTATCTGTAAAACAGTATAGAAATTATTTCATTCGACGAAGTGTTTTAATAAAAATTTCATACTTCGATGATATGTATTTACCCATAACAGTTGAAGGATTAAGCTTTAATAGAGCTTACGTTGTGATTTTTTTATGTGCGATAAACATAAATATTCTTATAACTTTTTGTAAATACATATTTACATGCATTCGAACAACTAAAACCAACCGTGTTTTATGATATTTATGCAATGAATTAAAACAAAATCAACGCTAAAATTTTCGCAGCAATTAAAAGCGAACAGCTAGCGATTCAATGGCAACATCCGCACGGACTCAACACAGTTCGTACCCTTGCACACATTCAAGCATAAGTACCCTGTAGTCAAATGTACTAGTTGTAAACTACCTCACAACTAGTATGAACCGCATGCCCAACTAGTCAGCCAACTATCTTTTTTCCATGCAATCAACTGGTATTTTTAACATGGGGATGTCCTACAAGTTGGCAATTGCCAGATTTCGGTCAGAAATATACCAGTCTCATACTAGTTCAAAACAGACAGAAAAATACTAGTCCAATTATTGACCAAAACCGCTACTTTGGAAGTCAAAAAGTTAAATGAATTCATGAATATACAATGAAAGACTTTTGATTAAGTACACTTTAAAATATTACACATTTTTATTTAGCAGCCTTAGATTTGCCAATAATTAGTGTAAAATTTTTTGAGTATTAATTAAAAGGAAAAATAAATACATAAATATATCAAACATTCGAACATAAAGAAACATTTTAGTTAAAAATAAAACGAATACTTTAGTTCATTTTGAGTGAACTAAAATAAAAATAAAAGTTTTGATTAAAATAAATTAAATTCATTAACTTTGCACATTTCAGTCATTTCGTTTTAAAATTTTTTTAAAGGAATAATTAATGTATTCAACAATTTGTATGAGCTCGAGGCCGTATTAAATGCAAATTTATTGTGGAAAAGCAACAATAATTTGAAAAATATTAATTTTTTATTAAAAAGAGTCAAAAATAATTGAAAACGATCAAAAATAACAAAATAATGATGTAATTAAAATTAACGAATTAATTAAAAAATTTTGTTTAAGTAATTATTAATCATTAAAAAGGCTAATATCGGTATTTAACCATTAAACGGTTATCCAAAACAACATGCTTTAATTAATAATCATTATGAATATTAATCATTATTTAACAAGTATGGTATAATTACGAGTACGTACTCGCTTTAACGGTTTATAATATACCCAAATAAAAGTTATAATATTTTGTGTACTCTATTGTATTCAACTGTCGAAGTCAAATAAAACAGGGCATGAATACATAAATCGTTTTGTACTTGGTACAAGTCTGGTCATTTACGAACTAGTTCGGTTTCAGTCAGGAGATTCTAGTTGCAAACTAGTATTTTTCCTGACTAGTTTGGCGTTTCACTGCAGGGTAGAATGCACGCGCCATTGCAATGGCCAGTCAGACAGAAGCTGCAAATCCATTCATTCATTCATAGCATGCCAAGCAACAATCGCCTTAAGTAGCAATAAAATATGTGACTATGCGCGTGATGCCAGCTTTTATTGCTAAAAAAATGCCAGACCTATTTTTCCAAATGCTTTTAAGTTACGGCATTTATATCTAGCACTTAAAATTTGTTGTAAAATATTTAATATAGATTAAGTAACTGAAATTTGTTTTCATAATACATTCAGCGAAGTTTATTTTTGAATAAAAGTATGCCTTACGTTGTACGGACGTTTATGAAGATAATGAACGATAGAGACACAGATTTTCAGTTGATTTTGATGATATCAGTGCATTATATAACAAAATTCGAGAAGGTACTTGGAATCGCTTCAACAAATATCCATCTGTTTTTCTAGTTAATAATTGGAAGATGTTATAAATTGTGATTACGGATAGTGGAACACATGATTTGCGATATCTCTGAGGACAAACCAATCCAGTGGTGTATACGGCAGGTGTAAAAACCAGCAAAAACCGAATGGAAAATTTTTTAAAGTCTCTAAAACCGTTCATTGGTTCGGAGCGAGACCAAAAAATTTTTCCAATCTTCTTAGCGAAGTGTCGCCAGTTGTTCTTGTCTTTCTATACTTGGTGCTTCCATTTTCTTCTTGGCACCGAATCGAAGAATCTTTTCACTGAAGCCTCGTCATCCATGCGTAAAACATGCTCAGGCTAGCGTAAGCGTTGTAATTTTATGCACTTAACCCTTCTGCAGTGTTAGGAATTCACCCCTTCCTTTACTGACCCAATAATATAAATTAGTAAATTTCAAAACAAAGATTGAATTCAGTTAATATTTTATTTATATGAAAATACTTTATCGACAAGTGCTGTATGCTTACCGGTTCAAAGTTACCCTTAAATATCAAATAATAATTTCGATCAAAATGACCCAGAAACACTGTGGGTATATGGAAAAACTATGCTGCATTCTAGAAAACAAAATAAAATAGAAAAACTCTTTTATTTTTTGCAAAACCATAGTTGATTGTGCTTTTAACCAACAGACAACGCCGCAGCTTATTTAAAATTACCTAACTCTGTAATTAAGGAATTTTTTCATGAAAATTGGCTCATTTTGACCTAACCATTGCAGAAGGGTTAATTATGTCTATGCCTGAAAAAAAAACTCGTTTGTCATTTGATCTTCTTCGTTACCCGCCACCCACTGCAAAAATATCTTACGTAGTCATTCTACATTTTTCTGCGCCATACAAAAAGATGGTTTTGTGAGTCGAAACGGGTTTGCTTCTTAACTGCCTACCGATGCCAAAGAAGCACCTGTTGCTAAGCATTAGTTTTGCTTGATCTCCAGGCTGACATATCTGGTGGTGGTTATGTTGGATCCGAAGTAGACAAAGTTCTTTAGTACTTCAAAGTTATAACTGCCAGTAGGGAACCCGCATGGCCTTAAAACGCCAAAATTTAATTTAACTCTTTAAAACACGTGGAAAGCCTATCGAAATACCTAAATAAATATTCCAAATGTTTCATTCAAATTAGTACAGCCGTTTCTTACTGAAGAGAGGTCTGGTACGGTGTTGGTTTTTCATTCCATCAAATTTTAAATTACCCTTACTCCTAAACAAACTTACTAATTTTAAAAAAATTATACCTTGTTGTATATCTGAAGACCCAGGTTTTAATTTCGCATTTCACTTTTGAAATTAGAAATATCGATGCAGATCTGATGACCTTTCTGGGAAATGGCTTCGTGTATAAAGAATATATACTAATTACACTGAAGGGACGCTTAAATGACACAAAAATATGCCCAGACACGTGGACCTAATCTTGAATCGTAGATTAAAGATCTGTTTATTGTTTTTCAATACATTTTCCCAAGATATTTTAATTTTGCATTGCGAATGAACAAAAATCTAAATTTTAGTATGGAATTCGTATACGAATGTGGCCATGTACGATATGGCGTATGAGTAACATTATTTCCCGCTTCTTTTTATACCCGTTCGCACTTGTGCACAGGGTATATGTATTAACCTTGTTCGCATAACAGTTGTTTGTAACAGCCAAAACGAATCGTGATAGATATAGACAAATGTATACATATATGCTCAGAATGAAAAGAGAAATCGATTGAGCCATGTCTGTCTGTCCGTCCGTCCGTCTGTCCGTGTACACGATAACTCGAACAAAAATTTAGATATCTCAACGAAATTTGGTACATAGGTTGCCCTTTATCCAAGGTAGGTTGGTATTGAAAATGGGCGAAATCGGACTGTAACCACGCCCACTTCTCATATAACGGTATTTGCAAACGGAAATGCAAAAACTACGATATTTCAGTAAATTGTTGAAAATAAGTATGTGAAGTAGAATTGTGGTAAAAAATAATATTATTATGAAAGTTTTGGAAAATGGGCGTAACCCGCCCACTTATGATGAAATGCTGTATACTCAGCAGGTAGGGTCTAATTAAGAAATCTGTTGAAAATCTTTGAAATCGGGAAATAACCACGCCCACCTGCCATATAACGGTAATTTACAGAAACAAGAAAATTGCGATAAATCGGTAACTAGTGGAGCTAATTAACTTAAAATCGATGTTTTTAATAACTACTTAGCAGAAAATTAGAACATTATGAATTTTTGTATAATGTATGACCACAAATCTGTATCTGGGTAGCCGATTTATCAATTTCTACCAAACTCAGTGCGCTTGATAGCCTTGGTACGGAAAAGCAGTTTGTTGAAAATTATTCAAATCGGACTAAAATTACACCCGCCTCCTGAATAACGGTACATGTCTGAAATACGAAAACTCCGATTTTTCAATGACTGAGGACGATAATTTACTTCAAGTTAATAGTTACAAGAACACCGCCCACTTTATGACTACAAAGGTTTATTTCGATAACCACTTTATCGATTTGTGCCTAACTTGCTTCAATTAGATCTTTAAGTCTTACTCTGCATATTATCGAAAACGTTTGAAATCGAGTAAACACCCCTACTTACCATGCAAAAGTAGTTCAGAGAAAGCTGAAACGACGATATTTGATACCTGCGCCGGGTATATGAAGTTCGGTTTCGCCGTTTCGCCCGAACCTATACTTCTTCACTTGTTCATACTAAAAATTAGTACACATTTTCTTTGTGGTTAATTTATCCACCGAGTTTTACAGTTAATAGCTTAATTTTTTGGCAACAGAAAAGGCTTTAAAACAAATAAGAAAATATGTATTACAAAAATTGGTGTTAGTTCTTAATTTTTTCCTTGTTAGAGTTTGAATATTTTTTTGATAAAAATTAAAATATCTTGTGGAAATGACATGAACTGGAAAGACGGTATACAGATCCATAATCTACGACCCAAAATTTAGTTGACGTATCTCGTGACGTGTAACGCACTGGCAGCACTTTATTCAAATTACTGTACTGTTACTGTATGCGTATGTATTTGGGTATAAGTATTTTACTTAAAAATTATTGTAACCTGACATTAAGCCTTATGCATAAAAACTAAGTTATCTACTGCTTTTTCTTAAAATTGCATACCTATGCATCACTTAAATTTATTTGATGATTGGAACAGAGTAATTATGAGTACACTGAGAAAAAAATCAACCAAAATCGACCAACAACTACCTAATATTACCAAATTGAAACAATGATTTGATGTATTAACCAGTATTGCCAGAAAAATATTTCGTTTGTAGCTAAATCGGTCGAAAAAAAGAGCTAAATAATACTAATAGTAGCTATGAAAAGCTATTTTTTTTAAGCTGAGCATTTATTGACGTAAAGCTGCTTTTACACTTTCCTCAATAAAGTAAAAATAACGAATTTTATTAATTTAAGTGACACGAAAATAAGGTGCATATATTTCGAACGCATATACTAATATAAACTAGATGATGAACTAAAAATACTTTACAGATTGTTAAAATCAGCAATTTCAGATATTTGAATTGACTATAAAAACTCGAGTTACTAATAATTTTTTCGCAAAATATTTCTGAAAAGTTTTATTTCTTTCTCTCCTTAAGGTTAAATTAGTAAGGTAAAAACAAAAACCGCGCGTTCAGAACAAGGATTTTCTTGTGATTAATTTTTGAATTCTTTAACATTGAACCAAGATGGTGGAGTTTGTAGCTTCCCGTGAATGCAAGTGTATGTTTTCCACTGCATTCCGAAATTTGTAATTCTATCAACGCTTAAGGTTTGGCTTTCCTTTTCTGCCGTGGCCGGCTGAGGGAGAATACACCGTCTGAGCTTATTGGAGAACGAATTACTGCCCGGTATAGTTTGTGTGCTCCCACGCACGTGGTAGAAACTAATCAACTTACTTGCCCATTTTATTCATTTTCTTACGCGTTATTTGCATAGGAATGGAAATTTTCTAATAAAATAGCCTGTGAGCTAAATCTAGCTCAAAAAGCACCAAAATGGCTGCACCGGTATTAACCACACTTTTGTTTACATTAAAACATTTTTTTCTTGGCCGATTTTTTCGTCAGAATTCGCTAGCGCTCTGCACTTCTCAGATGCTGTTTCATAGTTTGAAGACACTAAACCAATATTTTTATTATCATTTTAACACGTGGCCTAATTGAAATCCGAATCTGTTGGAAGTTAATAACAAATAACAGCAAGTATCTCTGCACGCTTAGCTACAGCCAGACACACAAATGTGTGTTTCAAATGTTCAACTTCAAACACACCCAACAAGCAAAATAAACTTAAAGAAAGTTTTTTTTAAGTTTTCAATTATAAACATTAAGCTTACAAAACGTTGATTTTTTGTTTATAAAACGCTTGAGAGTAAGCGTAATATAATCGAAAAGGAACATTGGTTATAAGCGTAGAAATATAAACTTGTAATAAGTGTTCAAAAGAAAGCTTTTTATAAGCGTAAAAGTGTAAACTTATAATAAAGGTCCAAAAAAAGTTTCTTATAAGCATATGAATATAAACTTACTAAAAATTTTCAAAAGAAAGCTTTTTATAAACATTTTTATAACCTTTTATTTAAAGATATTTCATTAAAAACTCATACATAGATTGCTTAACATCTAGAAACTAAAAGAAATGCGAATTTTTGGCGGACTCATCTACAGTCGCGAAAATATAAATAGGGAATAGACATTTTAGCATACAAATTCACAATAACTCATACAAATTAAGCATAAAAAAGTTATTTATTACATCATGTTGCGTGCTGTCAATTACATGCGGTTATTGGCAAATTGGAAAAACGAAATCGATGCAGCTATATATTCCGTTTCATCGCCGCCATTCTCCTTGATGAAGTTTGCTGAAAAAAATTTAATACATTTTTAATTGAATGTTAAACTAAAAAAGGATAAGGAGAACTCATCATTTGAAGACTCAATGCTCCACCGATTAGCGCAGCGGGTCTTGGATTGGATTTTTTTTTACCGCATCGGTTTTATTTAATTTTTTCTTTTAATAATATATTTTAAAAAACGTAAACACGTCACTTACGATTGAAAAAATTTTATATTTACTACTTCATGTCGTTGGCATTTACATTTCATTTATAAGTTTACGTTATTTGTAAACATTCGCTCTCAAAACTTATTAAAGGTTTATTTGAAAAAATTTTTAATAAGCTTAATATTAAAAATGCTTATTTAACG
>NW_016157094.1:759904-760195 GCF_001687245.7 Rhagoletis zephyria
GTTTTTGTTATTTTTATGGAGGAATAATTAATGTATTCAACAATTTGTATGAGCTCGAGGCCGTATTAAATGCAAATTTATTGTGGAAAAGCAACACTAATTTGAAAAAATGGTAGAAGTGATAGCTATTTCGGAAATCACCACATTTCCTCATCAGACTTCTTTCAGTAGGATTCGAACCGACGATCACCACTGACTCAGCCAGTTGCCTACGCACTGTGCTAAGTTTGTCTTGTTAATTCTTGTTGCTTATTTTCCACTATTTCACTTTGCTAAGCCAACTACAATCAA
>NW_016157094.1:761113-805734 GCF_001687245.7 Rhagoletis zephyria
CGAACCGAACACTGATTTTGGTAATAAAATTCAATGATTTGCAAGCGTTGCTCGTTAGTAAGTCTATTCATGATGAAATGTCAAAGCATACTGAGCATCTTTCTCTTTGACACCATGTCTGAAATCCCACGTGATCTGTCAAATACTAATGCATGAAAATCCTAACCTCAAAAAAATCACCCGTTAGTTGGCTTAGCAAAGTGAAATAGTGGAAAATAAGCAACAATTATTAACAAGACAAACTTAGCGCAGTGCGTAGGCAACTGGCTGAGTCAGTGGTGATCGTCGGTTCGAATCCTACTGAAAGAAGTCTGATGAGGAAATGTGGTGATTTCCGAAATAGCTATCACTTCTACCATTTTTTTAAATTATTGCTGCTTTTCCACAATAAATTTGCATTTAATACGGCCTCGAGCTCATAAAAATTGTTGAATATAATTGTTATAAGGCCATAAAAATAACAAAAACAAATGGAATAATTAATGTTTAAAATTTGAGATTTGGATAAGAATAACATAAATAAATAATTCAAGCAGTTAATAAATATTCCTAATTTTTGTCTATACTTTGGCTTGCTAATTAATAATTAAAATTAATTAAATAATTATATTAATTTTTTGTTAAAAAGAGTCAAAAATAATTGAAAATGATCTAACATAACAAAATAATGATGTAATTAAAATTAACGAATTAATAAAAAAATTTTGTTTAAGTAATTATTAATCATTAAAAAGGCTAATATCGGTATTTAACCATTAAACGGTTATCCAAAACAACATGCTTTAATTAATAATCATTATGAATATTAATCATTATTTAACAAGTATGGTATAATTACGAGTACGTACTCGCTTTAACGGTTTATAATATACCCAAATAAAAGTTATAATATTTTGTGTACTCTATTGTATTCAACTGTCGAAGTCAAATAAAACAGGGCATGAATACATAAATCGTTTTGTACTTGGTACAAGTCTGGTTATTTACGAACTAGTTCGGTTTCAGTCAGGAGATTCTAGTTGCAAACTAGTATTTTTCCTGACTAGTTTGGCGTTTCACTGCAGGGTAGAATGCACGCGCCATTGCAATGGCCAGTCAGACAGAAGCTGCAAATCCATTCATTCATTCATAGCATGGCAAGCAACAATCGCCTTAAGTAGCAATAAAATATGTGACTATGCGCGTGATGCCAGCGTTTATTGCTAAAAAAATGCCAGACCTATTTTTCCAAATGCTTTTAAGTTACGGCATTTATATCTAGCACTTAAAATTTGTTGTAAAATATTTAATATAGATTAAGTAACTGAAATTTGTTTTCATAATACATTCAGCGAAGTTTATTTTTGAATAAAAGTATGCCTTACGTTGTACGGACCTATTAAGTATAGGTAGGTTAGCTTTGGAGGGCGTTTATGAAGATAATGAACGATAGAGATACAGATTTTCAGTTGATTTTGATGAGATCAGTGCATTATATAACAAAATTTGAGAAGGTACTTGGAATCGCTTCAACAAATATCCATCTGTTTTTCTAGTTAATAATTGGAAGATGTTATAAATTGTGATTATGGAGTCGATAACCATGAAAGCCCACGATACTTCCAGTTTCTTTAATGAAGGCTAAAATTGTCTTGGTAGGCGAATTAAAATAAATTAGTTTTTTGTTTGTCAAATTACGGATAGTGGAACACATGATTTGCGATATCTCTGAGGACAAACCAATCCAGTGGTGTATACGGCAGGTGTAAAAACCAGCAAAAACCGAATGGAAAATTTTTTTAAGTCTCTAAAACCGTTCATTGGTTCGGACCGAGACCAAAAAATTTTTCCAATCTTCTTAGCGAAGTGTCGCCAGTTGTTCTTGTCTTTCTATACTTGGTGCTTCCATTTTCTTCTTGGCACCGAATCGAAGAATCTTTTCACTGAAGCCTCGTCATCCATGCGTAAAACATGCTCAGGCTAGCGTAAGCGTTGTAATTTTATGCACTTAACCCTTCTGCAGTGTTAGGAATTCACCCCTTCCTTTACTGACCCAATAATATAAATTAGTAAATTTCAAAACAAAGATTGAATTCAGTTAATATTTTATTTATATGAAAATACTTTATCGACAAGTGCTGTATGCTTACCGGTTCAAAGTTACCCTTAAATATCAAATAATAATTTCGATCAAAATGACCCAGAAATACTGTGGGTATATGGAAAAACTATGCTGCATTCTAGAAAACAAAATAAAATAGAAAAACTCTTTTATTTTTTGCAAAACCATAGTTGATTGTGCTTTTAACCAACAGACAACGCCGCAGCTTATTTAAAATTACCTAACTCTGTAATTAATTTAATCATGAAAATTGGCTCATTTTGACCTAACCATTGCAGAAGGGTTAATTATGTCTATGCCTTAAAAAAACTCGTTTATCATTTTATCTTCTTCGTTACCCGTCGCCCACTGCAGAAATATCCTACGTAGTCATTCTATATTTTTCTGCGCCATACAAAAATATGGTTTTGTGCGTCGAAAGACGGCTTTGCTTCTTAACTGCCTACCGAGCCCAAAGAAGCACCTGTTGCTAAGCATTAGTTTTGCTTAATCTCCAGGCTGACATAGCTGGTGGTGGTTATATTGGATCCGAAGTAGACAAAGTTCTTTAGTACTTCAAAGTTATAACTGCCAGTAGGGAACCCGCATGGCGTTGAAACGCCAAAATAAAATTTAACTCTTTAAAACCTAAATAAATATTCCAAACGTTTCATTCAAATTAGTACAGCCGTTTCTTACTGAAGAGAGGTCTGGTACGGTGGTGGTTTTTCATTTCATCAAATTGTAAATTACCCTTTCTGCTAAAAAAAACTTACTAATTTTAAAAAAATTATACCTTGTTGTACATCTAAAGACCCAGGCTTTAAGTTGACATCTCACTTTTGAAATTCGAAATAACGATGCAGATCTGTACACTGTAGGGACGCTTAAATGACACAAAAAAATGCCCAGACACGTGGACCTAATCTTGAATCGTAGATTAAAGATCTGTTTATTGTTTTTCAATGCATTTTCCCAAGATATTTTCATTTTGCATTGCGAATGAACAACAATTAAAATTTTAGTTTGGAAATCGTATACGAATGGGGCCATGTACGATATGGCGTGTGGGTAACATTATTTCCCGCTTCTTTTTATACCCGAGCGCACTTGTGCACAGGGTATATTTAATTTAATTTATTAATTTGTTTCAGTAGTACAGAGTAAGACTTATGTCTTTTAATAGTACTTCAACTATATATATATATATATATATATATATATATATATACATATATTATGTTTTACAATACTTACTTTACTATGCAAGTTTCTTAAATTTAAATATTCACAAATTTTATTAAACAACAAAATACAATATATGTAACTTAACAATAACAACGAGTATGACTTAGTTAATAGATAAGAAAAAAAAAGAAAATCAGAATAAAACAGAAACAGTGGAGAGAGATAGAGAAAATTTTAATGCCTATGTATCAACTTTGTTCGCATAACGGTTGTTTGTAACAGCCAAAACGAATCGTGATAGATATAGGCAGATGTATACATATATGCTCAGAATGAAAAGAAAAATCGATTAAGCCATGTCTGTCTGTCTGTCCGTCCGTCTGTCCGTCTACACGATAACTCGAACAAAAATTGAGATATCTCAACGAAATTTGGTACATAGGTTGCCCTTTATCCAAGGTAGGTTGGTAATGGGCGAAATCGGACTGTAACCACGCCCACTTCTCACATAACAGTATTTTATAGAAATGAAAAAAACTACGATATTTCAGTAAATTGTTGAAAATTAGTATGTGAAGTAGAATTGTGGTAAAAAATAATATTATTATGAAATTTTTGCAAAATGGGCGTAACCCGCCCATGATGAAAATGATGAAATGCTGTATACTCAGCAGGTAGGGTCTAATTAAGAAATCTGTTGAAAATCTTTGAAATCGGGAAATAACCACGTCCCCCTGCCATATAACGGTAATTTACAGAAACAAGAAAATTGCGATAAATCGGTAACTAGTGGAGCTAATTAACTTAAAATCGATGTTTTTAATAACTACTTAGCAGAAAATTAGAACATTATGAATTTTTGTATAATGTATGACCACAAATCTGTATCTGGGTAGCCGATTTATCAATTTCTACCAAACTCAGTGCGCTTGATAGCCTTGGTACGGAAAAGCAGTTTGTTGAAAATTATTCAAATCGGACTAAAATTACACCCGCCTCGTGAATAACGGTACATGTCTGAAATACGAAAACTCCGATTTCAATGACTGACGACGATAATTTACTTCAAGTTAATAGTTACAAGAACACCGCCCACTTTATGACTACAAAGGTGTATTTCGATAACCACTTTATCGATTTGTGCCTAACTTGCTTCAATTAGATCTTTAAGTCTTACTCTGCATATTATCGAAAACGTTTGAAATCGAGTAAACACCCTACTTACCATGCAAAAGTAGTTCAGAGAAAGCTGAAACGACGATATTTGATACCTGCGCCGGGTATATGAAGTTTGGTTTCGCCGTTTCGCCCGAACTTATACTTCTTCACTTGTTCATACTAAAAATTAGTACACATTTTCTTTGTGGTTAATTTATCCACCGAGTTTTACAGTTAATAGCTTAATTTTTTGGCAACAGAAAAGGCTTTAAAACAAATAAGAAAATATGAATTACAAAAATTGGTGTTAGTTCTTAATTTTTTCCTTGTTAGAGTTTGAATATTTTTTTGATAAAAATTAAAATATCTTGTGGAAATGACCTGTAGCTCGTTTTTGTAACAATTCTCTACCAAGGCGAATTGAGATATGAATTCGCCGCCCTGTTCTCTACTGCTAGTTAGTAGGTGAGAGTGACGTATTTTCTCTACCAGTAGAGAAATAATCGGTAGAGAAAAGTTACAGAAACGGGCTACTGAACTGGAAAGACGGTATACAGATCCATAATCTACGACCCAAAATTTAGTTGACGCGTCTCGTGACGTGTAGCGCACTGGCAGCACTTTATTCAAATTACTGTACTGTTACTGTATGCGTATGTATTTGGGTATAAGTATTTTACTTAAAAATTATTGTAACCTGACATTAAGCCTTAGGCATAAAAACTAAGTTATCTACTGCTTTTTCTTAAAATTTCATACCTGTGCATCACTTAAATTTATTTGATGATTGGAACAGAGTAATTATGAGTACACTGAGAAAAAAATCAACCAACAATCAACTTGAAATGGAATCAAAGTGGTTTTTGCCATTGTTGATACTTTCAACAATGATTTGATGTATTAACCAGTATTGCCAGAAAAAAATTTCGTTTGGAGCTAAATCGGTCGAAAAAAAGAGCTAAATAATACTAATAGTAGCTATGAAAAGCTATTTTTTTTAAGCTGAGCATTTATTGACGTAAAGTTGCTTTTACACTTTCCTCAATCAAGTAAAAATAACGACTTTTATTAATTTAAGTGACACGAAAATAAGGTGCATATATTTCGAACGCATATGGGTGTTTCCAGCGGAAGCTCCACCACGACAAAAAAAAAATAAAAGTTTTATTTCTAACGTATTTACGGGCCGATTTGTCTGCTTTTTAAAATATATACTGGCTATGTAAGAAGAATAATGTTTGCATAAATTGGTCTTCCTAGGTGGTGCCAAGGTCGAGATACTTCGAAAAACCGTATTTATGGTCCGATTTGGTTCGAATNTAAACTAGATGATGAACTAAAAATACTTTACAGATTGTTAAAATCTGCAATTTCAGATATTTGAATTGACCATAAAAACTCGAGTTACTAATAATTTTTTCGCAAAATATTTCTGAAAAGTTTTATTTCTTTCTCTCCTTAAGGTTAAATTAGTAAGGTAAAAACAAAAACCGCGCGTTCAGAACAAGGATTTTCTTGTGATTAATTTTTGAATTCTTTAACATAGAACCAAGATGGTGGAGTTTGTAGCTTCCCGTGAATGCAAGTGTATGTTTTCCAATGCATTCCGAAATTTGTAATTCTATCAACGCTTCAGTTTTGGCTTTCCTTTTCTGCCGTGGCCGGCTGAGGGAGAATACACCGTCTGAGCTTATTGGAGAACGAATTACTGCCCGGTATAGTTTGTGTGCTCCCACGCAAGTGGTAGAAACTAATCAACTTACTTGCCCATTTTATTCATTTTCTTACGCGTTATTTGCATAGGAATGGAAATTTTCTAACAAAATAGCCTGTGATCACTAAAGCCAAATGAATGAAATACAATGAAATTACAGATTTTAATATATTACCAAATACAACTAAAACTTTCTGGAGCTAAAAAGGTGCTAGATAATTTTGAAAAGAGCTAAAAAAAAAGAGCCAGGAGCTAAATCCCGATTTACGGAACTAGATAGAAAAATAAAGAGCTAAATCTAGCTCAAAATGGCTGCACCGGTATTAACCACACTTTTGTTTACATTAAAACATTTTTTTCTTGGCCGATTTTTTCGTCAGAATTCGCTAGCGCTCTGCACTTCGCAGATGCTTTTTCATAGTTTGAAGACACTAAACCAATATTTTTATTATCATTTTAACACGTGGCCTAATTGAAATCCGAATCTGTTGGAAGTTAATAACAAATAACAGCAAGTATCTCTGCACGCTTAGCTACAGCCAGACACACAAATGTGTGTTTCAAATGTTCAACTTCAAACACATTTCTTACAATCGGTTTATTTACCATGAAAAATCTAACAATAACTTGGTTGAAAAAGTTATTGTACGGTTAGCTCAATGGGCCTTAAAACTGAGTTTGCATTTTTTTTTATCTACATTGCAAGGTTAAAATAATGAGGTGAAATTGGTTAGACGAGTGGGCCAAGACTTTTTTTAAATATCGAAAATCAAAGTTTTCGAGACAGTTTTAAACAGATCCATGCAGCTCTTATATAGTGTAAAATTACGTAAACTTGCCGAAAGCTCTAACATCATAGCTTACATAGGTGTAAATACAAATAGAAATTTAATCTCAGTTTAGGTTTTCGTATTAATGCGTATACGAATTAATTATGTTTTGAATTACTCCACTACACAGACCACTCCTTCATACATACATGTGTATTTGGAATACGTCTTTGTTGCAATTAATATGCATCCAACGGAAGCACATCATCAATCGTTCGCCAACCTAAGCGGATACGAATTGGAATATAATTCTGAAGTGTATTGTAGCAAGAACTCGTTTACATGCACACCCGCATACACATGCACGCATGACCAACCCAGCAAAAAAACACGATTAACACAGAAATTAAAATGGAAGGCATTATTTTAACAGGGGCAAGTCATTGGCCGTAAGCCCTTACCCGCAACATTACCTTCGAACGAGAGGAGAACCCATGGATAAACAGAATCCAAAGAAGCGAACAAAGAATGCCTTACTAATGTAACTAATGTAGAATTCCTAGATACCCTGCAGGGAGTGACGTTAGCTTATACCTAACTTTAGTCTGTTTACGCGAGCACTAGTGCTAACTATTAACTGTATATCTTGTTCGAAAATAGCTAACTAGTTTTGAGGGGCGATAACCGCAAAAAAGTCAGAACTTGATACCTCTTCATTACATATCAACTAACTTGTAACCTACCACTTTTGGACATAAAATATAAATAAAGAAACTTTGTTTAACTTTTTATTTATTTTTATTTTTTACATATTTATTTAATTTAATTAATTTATATTCAACAATGCATATTTATTTACATATTCTGCAGTAGGCGGTCCTATATTGGAGTTCCGTCAGGCATAATATCAAAATGGTAATATGAAATTTCGAACTTCATTTTATTTGTCCTGAATTGGAAAAAGAGTTTGTGAAATGCAGACAAAAATGTATTCAGAGTAGTTTTTGTACGAGGATGTTTAAATTTAAACTTTAAGAGAACAAACTCCCGGATGCGTCTGCATGACTCTTGCACGAGTTTACAACTCATTTAAATTGGTTTTGTCATAGCTAATTAAAAGTTAGGTATTCATTGAAATCCCGTCAAAAAGCTAACTTATCCTACAAAAAAGTTTCAGAACACAAAATCGCTAACATCGATATTTCTTAAGATATTGGGCATTGCAGTTCAGGTAGTGTGAAATTTTCATGGACTATTAAACTAAATTGTAGAAATTGTTGATCAACTTCAAAGTCTAATATCTCAAGAAATATCGTTGTTAGCATTTTTGTGTTTTCACACTTTTTTGTAGCAAATTCAAAGTCCTACAAGTTTGTAATTTATATTTTTGAAGAGAAACTTCTTAGGCGGCGGTATCGCAAAAAATGGAGACTGAAATTTTTAAAACTGAAAACGTTACAAGAGTGAGAAGGAAGATATAGGCAGTATAGGGAAGGGGAAAAGAGAGATAAAGCGACGCATGACGGGTACGAGTACCTACATATGTATATATGTATGTTTGAATGCACGTATGTATGTATACATATATATGTATGTATGAACGAACTCATTGCGCATTTCAGCTCTGCCGCTACCAAGCAATATATGTATGTATAAATGATGCGAGCGTGCTTCACGTAACTACATCCATTCGTACATATGTACATATGTTTGTATGGCTATATTTATGATGAAGCAAACGGGCTTCGTTGATGTACTGATGTGCATATGTATGTACTTATGGACAGCAATGTTTTCATGTATGTGCATATGTTTGAATAGTTGTATATATATTTGTACGTATGTACATACATATGTTTGTGTATGTACATATGTTTGTGTACATGTATATATGCACATACATATGTAGTACAAACGAAAACAAATCTAATAAGCTGCTCGATGATATAAATGCGACCTGTACTGATTGTCAAAAATTATCTGTTTGTTGTACGTTTGTTCATGTTTGTCATTGTGCGTGTAATTTTCTAGAGTAGTTTTGTGCTCTTGCTATCTCTTTTTATTAACTCGTCCTTCGTTGGCATACTCTGATGAACATACATATGTGAGGATGATAGCACGGCCAACTTGTATAAGGTAGTGTAACAGGTAAACGTAGCGACCGTTGGTTCAACTTGGTGTTGTTTTGCTCTAGCTGGCCCCGTTTCCGGGCCTGTTGAATGAATTTATGTCTTGGTTGTATGAAAGATCAAAAAATTTTGATTTTCTGTCAAGTTGTACAACTTATCGCTACATTAATGGCCATGTTGTAAAAACTAATTTAATTTGCGTTTATTTTGTACACTACACTCACACGCCTTGGAAGATAGAAAGCGAGTAAGAATAAATGCCGAACAAAGGAATTTGTCTTCTGTCAACTTAAATAAATGCATTTTGCAAACAAAAGTGCGTACGTTACTTAGTGCCTTGATAACGGATTTATTGATTGCATTATAAACATTTTCATTTATTTGTTAAACATACAATTACTTCCATTACAACCCGGTCCTATGGATGCTAGAGGCGCGAATTCAGATAAGGTGGTGTTACCGGAAAATGAATAAATAAATTATATGGATATCAGATAATTAATAAGATGAAATGAAATTATTGTTTGATTTCTAACCAAACCTTTGTATGTAACTCAATCGCCTAATGGTTTGCCGAACCGTAAACATATGTTTACACATCCAATTTCGTGAGTAGGTACCTGGTACTCACACCTTTTTTAAGAAGTTTCACTTCTATCATGTCTACGGTGGGATCCGTACGATAAGTCGAAAATAAAAATGTCGAAAGAGAAATGTCGAAATTTAAAAAATTTTTTAAATCTCGAAATAATTTTTAACCGAAACGTAAAATGTCGAAATTGTATGCTTTCGAAATGAATAAGGTCGAAAAAAATGCAAAATGCGTAAATTGTCTAAAAAAAGTCGAAAAAGTTGAATGTGTGAAAAAAATAAAAATTAAAAGTGTTCTGAGTAGATTTTCAAATGTTCCAGAGTTCCTAAGATGGAAAAAGAAAGTTCTGCAAAATTACGCAGAAAAAGTTTTTTTAACGTGTTATTTAAATTGATTTTAACTTTTTGAAAAGATGGCAACTCTAAAAATATTTCTACAATAAAGCATTCTCGTTTGATACCCACATTAAAAGATGCTTTCCATTTCCAGACAACCGGTCAGGTACGAGCATGATTTTTAATTTCGACCAAACTCAAATACATTGTTTGTTGGTCCAAATAATGAGACACGTATTTTTTCTTTTGGCTCGGAAAAATTTTTCGGCCGAATTAAACGCGATTTTGTTTTTCAGGCAAAAATCGATTATTCGAATTGACAGTGAGAATTTTTTTTTCAAATGCCCATAACTTTGTCAAAATTTAATAGATTCCAACAATGTTTTTACCCAAATGTCAGTAATTCTTGTCACTTCAAGATAGAATGATATAATTATTGATTTTCATTATTTAAATTTTTATTTACATACATAATTTTTTTCTATTCTAAAAAGTGTATTTTTTTTTTCTCAAACTTTTTTATCGGGAAAGAAACACTTTGAACTACAATCAATCCAAATCTCTAATAGCGAAGATTTTTTTTTTCTGAGTTATGATTTTTTATAGAAAATATACGTTTTTGTGGTACATACTGCAATATTCTTATATTGTTTAACTAAATGGAACATATGTATGTAATATATCAGCAAAAAGTACAGCCGTGATCATTTTTTGTGTATCAAATAAATATTAGAACACACTTTCCACCATACAGTTTCGATTATAAAAAGCGGGAAAATGTGATTTTGTATTTCGAAACTGTATGGTGGAAAGTGTGTTCTAATATCTATATGATACACAAAAAATGATCACGGCTGTACTTTTTGCTGATATATTACATTTTTTTTCGAGCCAAAAGAAAAAATACGTGTCTCATTATTTGGACCAACAAACAATGTATTTGAGTTTGGTCGAAATTAAAAATCATGCTCGTATCTGACCGGTTGTCTGGAAATGGAAAGCATCTCAATTAATTGACTTTTACTTTTTTAACAGGCGGCAACCCTATTACAAAATACTTCCGAAATATATAGTTTCTGAACCGCTTTTGCTTGCTAATATTTGGTCAAACTTGTTAATTAATCGGTTTTTACTTTTGAAAGAGGTGGCAACTCCAAAAAATATTTTATATGTTAGTATATTATATCTATATTCCAAATTTAATTGAAATATATCCAGACGTTTTAGCGTGAACGAGCAACAAACATACTCACTCACAAACTTTCACATTTATTATATTAGTACATATGTAGGATTAGTGGAATTTAACTTAAATAAATCAACCTGTTGAAATAATGTAATGAATGATGTGTAAAATTCGCGCGAATTTTACACATCATTCATTACATTATTTCGATATTTTTTTTTCGAAAAAATCTCAAAGTTTACGTGTATTTTATATGGGAAATCTTTGCACGCCTTGGGCGAGTACTTCATGTTAATATTAAGGGTTCAAAATTTCAGGGAGCTTTTTTAGATGTTTTCCACAAAATTTTGAGATAGGAGTGAAAAAAAATAATAGTCGCAAAAAAATTACCCTAATGCACATACATATATATTTAAATAAATTTAAAATTGTACGTCCGCACCATATATGTAATACTCCTATATTGGCAGTAACAGCTAGTACCGTCCGAAAACAGATATGTAAACAAACACGTACACAACTCATACACAAATACGGTACTAGACTGTCTCGTTTTGATTTCGGAATGCTTACGGATTGAGAAGTTAGCTTACTGCCATTATATAAGTATTACATATATGGTCCTCACTCATGTACTTCACTTCATTGACTGACTTTAACTTCGCTGTAAATTAAACATAGCAAAACATAATTTATATGCGATAGAATTTTCCACAGCAAATAACGATTGAAAAGAATTTTTGGGTATTCATTCTATTTTTCAGCTGACTACAGTGAAGCATTCTAGTTTGCATTCCTCGCAATGAATCAAAACAGCGAAATTAATAAAATATTTTAGAACAATCTGCAATGCATTACCGGCAATGCCTAAAAGAAGCGAAATAATTAGAAGACATTATAAGGCAACACGTTGTAGAACACGTTACCACTAAAAGCCATTACCGATTTTTTTGCTGGGAAGTGCATATTTACATATGTACATATTTGCATTACCTATTTGAACTTCGATTGCATGTACATATGCATATGCATTTGTATGTATACATGTTGAATGCATATCTACAGAGAAGACATTTCTATGGAACCTCAGACGTACGCGGGGAAGGCTGCGCGCATACATATTTGCATTACCAAGTAGACCAAATGTCTTCTATGCTGTCTTACCGCACGCTCACGTCATTTTACCTTCAATTACTACCGCAGCCGCTCGCGTTGCAAGTCCAACCATTGTGGCTGTCCTCATATGAATTTGCACTCTATTTCGCTGTCCCTCTCTTGTGCTCACTCGCTCGCTCTATGTCAATTTGTGCTGACAGTTGCTTATAGCGGTAACTAACGGGAAATATTCAATTTGTTATTGACAAGCTGACTTAGTTCAATATACAAAATGCAAACGTCGGCAAATGTAAGCCAAGATAGAAGCAACCACATATTTATCTACGCATAGGTTAGTGCATATGTGCGGAAACGAGTGTAGTTGTGTCTGAATGTTTCTCTGTGTGTGTGTGTGTGTGTGTATGTTAAGTTGCAACCGGAAAAGGAATTGTGTTCTGTCACCTGTGGAAAGATATCAAACAACAGTGCACTGTGCAAGTAAACATAATGCAATTAGTTGCATTTGCCAATAGATTTTACTTTCTTGACTGCCTGGAAAACAAACTGTCTGATTGACAGATATGTAAATGCAATTGTGCATGTGTGTGTATAAGATATAACTTTTACTCTTCACACACATACATAATATATAAATGGCGCATCTGTGTATTTACAAAATGCATAAATCGTAAGGCTTTTTGGCAAAATAATCCTATTAAAACAGAAGCAGATTAATGACTGGCTGGAAAATACTACACTAAACCTATTCAGGCTTTTGAAATTTAATCATTTTGGCAAAATGGCCAACAGCTATCAGTCACACCTACATACATACATATGCATGCAGGTGTTTTCATTTGGTGAAAGAAAGCTAGCATAAATCGTTAATTATATGAATCTTACTGTGATATATGCATTAATTCAAATTGACAAACTTGTGTAAAACCTAAAATTCTAGTGGCATGTAATGCCATTAGCTGTCATACAGGGCGTATGATGAATATTTTCAACATTAACTATTAAACTCATATCATTTTGTTGGGCAAATTGATACGCATGTATATTAGGGTGGTCCAAAAATGCATGTTAAAAAGCAAAGGCGGAATTTTGATACTGGATTGTTCTTTAGCTAAAAAATGTACTTCTGTTTGTTATTTTGAAATCAAAAAGTTAAATATTGGCTATTATTATGGGTTTTCCCCATATTCTTTTGGAAGTAAGAAATGTATATGGCTCATTCCACGATAACACAGGTTTACAAAAAAAAACCTCTGCATATTCAATAAAACCTTTAATATTTTTATGGCATTTGACGCGCTGAATGTGAATCCGATGTCTCTTAGCCCCCATCACATCAGGTTCGAGGTCATTTGAACGTCAAGTAGGGAAACATTCATTGAATAAACCTGAAAATGCATATATATGGGGTTTTAGACTCACTGAACCCGAATTGGGAATGTCGGAAAAATATCGATGCATCGAAAATATCGAAGTTTTGCTTCGATGCATCGAAAATTTTCCACTAGATCTATTCATCGATTCATCGATGTTTTTTGGAAACTGACATCTCTAATACATCGAATCGTTATTTCAGTTTTTAAATTATGTAAAAAAGAGAAGCCAGAATTGAAGTGGTTCTAAAAGTTCCGATAGAAACATAATTAGCTCAATTACAGTAATTGTGTGCTGTAATGCTGTGAAATAATATCTGAAATCGAATAAAATCTAAAAAATCCTATGTAAATCGATGCACTGATGTATGCCCTTCGATGTGCCGAAAAATGTAGATGTACTTTTTTATGTATCGAATCAAAGAAATGCATTGATGTATTTTTGCCACGGACATAATTAAGCCGAATTCGAGGTCCGTTAACCTCTATAATATCAGGTTCGAGGTAATTTGAGGGTCAAATAGGACAACAAATTTATGCAATAAAAATAAAATTTTCGTTTTGTTTTGTTCTCGCTGAAGTCATGCGAATATCATCCTAAGGTTAAATTCAGAAGAATTGTATTGAACTTTTAGGTTTATTAAATGAAGTTTTCCTTACTTGACCTTCAAACGACCTTGAACCTGACGTGATTGAGGCTAACAGACCTCAGATTCGCATACAGGGCGTCGAATAACATAGGATTCAATATGCAGAAACTTTTTTTTTGTAAACTTGTGTAATCGATACCGAATGAAATGAAAATAAATACAACAATTTAAGTATATTATTTCTAATGAGTAAAAGTAAATAAATCTAACTTTAAAGACTGAAAGCATAAATTTCGAATTTTTTCTTAAAATAAGATATTTTTTTATGATGTAATGTGGAACGATATTCCGTCATCCCTTGCCAAATTGGGTTTGTAGACAAACCGGTTTCGGCGTTTGACAAGGGATGACGGAAATTCGTTCCACATTACATCACACTCCTACCCTGGCGGAAACACCAACAACGAAAATGAGGATATTTTTTTACTTTAGGTTTTACCATTTACAAACTCATATGATATATTACGCACAATAGTTAATTTTTGAAGGAAGCACATGTTGTACAGTGTAAAAAAGTCTGATTAAACTAACGTTATGACACAAGCGAATATGTGCGATTTGCTTTTAAGATTATGTTTGTCGCGCGCGTCACATGTCCCACCCGACACAATTCAAAGTTTGGCCATCTTTAATATATTCGGCCAGGGACTGCAACGGTTACTTATCTGCTAATCCGAAATACATAATATATTTATGTATCTGTTTTTGAGCATCGATGATAAAGCTAATCATAAAGATATGTTGCTCAAGCGATGGGAAACTAAGCTATGCTGCCACAGATACAAAGAAAAAATTACTTCACTTGTCAGGGTAAAAACAGTATCTCATACGGTTTGACAGGTAACAGCTTCACGAAAAGTGTAGAACTATTTAGAAATAAGGTATTTTACAATGACGTCTACTCAGACAGTGGAGATGAAGGGTAAGAGCAAGGATTATCCCGTCTTTAGGTGGCAGCACCGTTTGTGTGTTTGTAAAATCCGATTTTTTGAGAAATAAAATTAGTTAATAGGTCTAATAATGTGTATTTGTTTATTCATGCTCAATTTGTCACACCCGTCATAAAGTCAGGAGACGCCAATCACAGTTGTATTTGGAACGTATAATCTATAATTTGAAATACAGGTAAACAGCGTCGGCATAAATGTTGAATATGTTTATTTAACTTCTTGGACACATTGGGCCAATACAATGCACTCGTCGCCTCGATACGCCATAACAGTGAGGAAGTAGGTGTCTCTATACTTTAACTTGAAGTTTTTATCTTTTTAGATAAACTTTGTTGTAAACGAAGTTGTATTGTACTATGCCAGTGTTCTTTTCTCCTGCTTATTGTTCCTTTCCTAAGCCGCAAGTTTTAAGGTGCTAAAGAATCGCGTTGATTTTTAATATATATTTTTTTTTATGTGGAAATTTGGTTAAGTGGTCGGTTGTCGAAAATGCAAAATTACGTTCTGTTAAGAAGGAACATAGCAATATTTCAGCCTTTTTACGTTCATTACATTTTCAATAAGGGGCTCCATGCGACTAATTGTGTCATTTTCTTTATGCACTTAAATAAGGATTAAGTAATCTGTGTCCAAAAAATAAATATTTTTTGAAGCAGCTATTGCAAAAAATAAAGCTTGTAAAGATTTATTAAGAAAATAATTCAAAATCAGTTCTACTTAGAAGACTTAGTAACAGAGAAAAATAACTGGGAAGTCAAAAAACGTAACTTTTTACACAAAAAACGTCCAAACGTCAACTGAATACAAAAAACGTCCAAATGACGTTAAAACCGTCAACCTGGCAACGCTGCTTAAAATGTCGTAATAGACTTGTCTGTATTGTAATCAACCACTTATTAAATAAATAAATAAAATTCGCTTTCAAACCACTGTGCGCTGCAGCGAAAAAAAAATTAACCCGTAGCTAATAGCGCAGAGTTTCGAGGGCAAATGCTTGTTGTCAATACGTATTACTGTAGTTTCTTAGTGTTATTTACATAAAGTTTAGTTTAGTTTTTTCTTCTGTTAAAGTATTTTTTATGTCAAATGTCATGGTTTGGTACAATTATACATCAACCAATTCAATAAAATAGTTTCTTATATCTGTTAGTTCCACAAAATTTACCAAACATCAATAGTAAGTCCTAACTACAAAAAATTTGCACTTTGAATTGAATAGGTTACAAAACTGCATACTCAGAATATTTCTAAGAAATCTAACTAAAAAGCTTAAAATTTTGAAATTTCTGTGTCCTTCGTGATAACGAAAGTGCTGCCTCGTTTGTATGAAAAATTGTTTTTAGGCGATAGTACAGAGAGAGTTTCGGGACTTAATCGGTACAAATATGAAAAATCGGAACACTTATCTATACGTCCCGACTTTTAAAAAATATTCAGCGGGACAACTTTCTCAAAATCGCTACTGTCCCGCCAAAATCGACACGAATGGTCACCGTAGGTATATAGCTGATTCATTGCTAGTTCAGAGCTCCATTTGTATTTAAATTGGAAGGAGATCAAGTTTATGCAATAATATTCGCGCATAAATACTCGAGTACAGAGGTGGGCAGCTTCGGCAGAGCATTTTTGTAGTGTGCGTGCAATTAATGTCACTGTGTGCGTGCGAACAAGTCCCCTGCAGTACGGGGGAGCGACTACAGGACTGCTGAATCGGTAGCTACCTGTTCAACTCCGTCAATTACCGACCGACTACTTGCAGTGTATTTCATCGATTACTTTTACATGACAATGTCCTAGGCGGTAGTCACCATTGGCTTTCTCTGTACTACCGAGAGTTACTAAAGTAGTCACTTGCTTACGACTGGATTCGACTCTGCACTACCATGTGCACTACCACGGGTTAAGAGAATACCTAGGAGTCGGTGCAGTAGCGGTTCAAAAGTAGCGATTGACTCCAGCAGTACTGGAGGGTCGTGCAGTTGAATGAAGCTCTGGCTGTCTTCCCAAGTAGATCGTGTATGTATACGCGAATACGCAGCGCAGTCGCTCGCCGGGCAGACGCTGCCCACCTCTGCTCTAATATGTAATTTCAAGTCCGCCTAAATATGTTTGTACATGTAAATATGTTTACACACTTAAGTATAAGTAATTATCTTAACCCGACACATACAATGTGTGGTTCCAACATATACATATGTATGCTACATACACACATTTTGACCAATACACCAACAGTTTGGTAAGTGGGTTGCTCAAGGGTGCCAGGCACCCAGTCAGCCGTCTACACATTTATGATTCATTGTAATTTTATTCAAAGCCATTGAACACTTCCAAATCGTTTGTCGGTATTACTCATGAATATATATATATATATATATATATATATATATATATATATATATATGCATATATATGTATGTGTATGCGTTAGATAGTGCTCTGTGGTTAGAAGCTTTTGTTTTTGTGTAAACCTCTGCCCTGCTGCATTTGTGACCGTTTGTCACCACAATTAAATTGTATGTGCATTTACATAAATCGATTGAGATATTTTGCAGCGTCCACATATGACGTGCACACACACAAATATCGATTTCTATACAAACGTGAATATTTGTATGAGTACATTTATGTACGTACATATGTACATACACTCAGCAATCGTTAGATCGCCATGAAGGCTCTTCTTATCGCACCCTTAACTTTCTCTCCATACTACTCTAAATTGCTAAATTTATTCATTGATTCATGTGTAGTTGGAAATTGGTAAATGTTCTGGAAAAGTGAAATCACCGCCAATACATTGCTAATATTTTATTGGAAATACAAAATTTATGACTTTTTCTGTAAAAATTTTTTTAAAGCTATTTTGGACACACTACTCGAAATACATATATGTACATCCATAAATATTTAAAAATCTGTGTGCGACTGCTTGTTTGTCAATTGATTGGAGATAGGGCAGGTGCTGATACAGAAAATAAAAATATAATCGCTTTAGAGGGCCAGCATCATAAAAATGAATACCGATATAAATTATAGTGTATGTATGTATGTATATGAAATTTGTATTTAAACGCATACGTACTTATTTTGTGAGCTGTGGGGAAGTTCAATAAAAAGTGATTTATAAACGATTACAATGTAAGTGGTGTGGAAATGGCACACATTGAATTTAATTGCTGAGCTGCAATTTAAGGGAATTGTTAAGCAATAAATTAAAATTTCTTCTATACTTTGGTGTTTGGTTGCTCATACGCCATGGAGAGCCACCAACTTTTCATGAGGAATTAAGAAAGATTAAAAAAGTAAATTATATAAGGTTGTTTATAATTTGCTATATGCTGAGCATAAACTTCTACAAACTATACTTCTAATATATATGTTTCAAAGATGTAGTGTCGCTATGAATAGATCCTATATTATGTATGGTAATGCTTATATGCAGTTTAAAAGGAAACAAAATTCACTTTTTAAAATGCACAACAATTTTTTTGAGAACTTTCTCGAAAATTTAGCCGACTCTCCTGTCGGGAGTTAATTTAAGTTTTGTTTTGAGTTTGGATGATTTTCGATTATTTACCAAACCTTTTCATAATCAAAATTGAATATCCTTGTATATATCCATTTATACTATAAATGAGCTTTGCTACATTTTTATGGCAAATTCTAGATATTTAGAATTTATTGCGGACGGAGTTTTTAATGGCCCATTCTCAAATTTATACAGTCGTGACTGAATATTCTGATGTACACTTTTCAATAAATATAACTGAATAAAAATAGTTCCAAATTGAAAAAAAAAATTATTTGTTCATAAATATGTACCTTTTGTTTATAAAAAATAGGTCGAAAAGTTCAACGTATTTCTCATTGGAAAGCTAAGGAAAAGGCGTAAACTTTAGGCCAGCTAGTTATTTTTATAATGAAATACTTTTCTTCGTATACGCAAAAGTTTAGAGGTATTTTATTCGAGCGTGAAAATTTTCAAAATTGATAACTACAAAATTTTTTATAAATAAAAATATACGTGTCTAATATTTTGCCTCAAAGAACACAAAAAATGTTTTGCACGAAAAAATATGTTTGAATGGAAATTTTGGATGGAATGACCCGCATATGTTTTTGTTAATATCCGTTGTGGGGTCGACTATGTAATCTGTACATCTAACAAAATTGTAACAGGACGACGTCTGTACACTGTAGATAGTAAAGAAAAATTAATATGGGGTGATCTTTGTTAGAGCAACAGAAGCTAATGCAACAATATTTAGAATTTTTGTCTGTCTATCTGTCTGTCTATGTATGCCGGTACGTGAATCACTCGAAAACTAATGAACGAATTTGAATGCTCTCTTTTACCGATGCATTTCTAGAGGTCTAACTTAAAATATAGAAAGAACTATATGCCACTAAACCTTCAAAAATATAAAGTTATGTGTTTCTCTCGGAGGTCTGTTCAACCAGCTGTTTATTCAATATCAAATTATAATCTGGAGCAGGTATGCAATTTTGTCGATCTTGGTATCACAATGGATTCCAAACTCAATTTCAACCATCATATTAATGTTACAGTCAATAAAACCAAAGGCGTTTTTGCATTTGTAAAGCGATGGTCAAAAGAGTTCAAAGCTCCTTATGTTACAAAAGCTCTTTTTAACACTTTAGTTAGACCTGTACTAGAATACGGATCTATTGTTTGCAATCCCCGCTACCAAGTTCATTCAGAGAGAATGTAATCCATTCAAAAACAATTCTTTCTTTTTGCGTTGCGTGACTTTAACTGGGATTCAGATTACAATCTGCCCCCTTACACAGGTCGTCTAAAGCTCATAAATTTGCCTACACTCGCAAGTCGTAGAGAAATGCTAGGTATAATATTTATCGTAAAATTAATGACAGGCTTGATTAATAGCCCGGCCCTTCTGGCTGAGGTCAATTTTAATGTGCCCTCTCTAGCGTCAAGACACTTTCGACCTCTGCTTTTGAAGCCATGCAAAACTAATTTTGAACTAAACGAATCATTCCGTTGTTTATGTCAAGATTTTAACTCTCATTCCAGCACGTTTGATATATCGGACTCGATTTTTACTATAAAGAAGACTATCATTTCCACTCTCAGTAATTGAAATACTATCTTTAGCATATCCAATCAGCTGATGAATTTGATTCTGTAGCTGAATAGTTTTAGATCTCGACACTTAACAAACTCCTGTTCCACTACTCGGCACCAAACTAAAAAAAAAATAACAAAAAAGGTTCCGTACGTCATGCGGACGTCGTGTCGGTTGGGCGGGAATGGAGGTTAAAAAGCCGTTGGGATTAATTAATTAATTAAAAAAAAATGGAGACTTGTCACCTGTTTGAGAAATGCAGTTTGATTAAATTGATGGGGTAAAGTAAATATTGTAAAATGGCTGCCAAAAAAAAATTTTTAAGAAGACTTACAGCTGAAAATATTTTGGTTGAAGGTTGGCACCTGTTTGAAAGTTTAAATTCAATTTAATTGCTAAGATAAATTGAATATACTTACGAACCAATTTAACAATCTCAATACGAAAAGCGGCATGTCAACGCTAATAAAATCAAGTATGTACATGGCGTATGAGTAACATTCTCTACTGCTATCACACGAAAACATTAACGGTACTCCTAGATTTTTATATGAGAATTGAAGTCGGTTGTATTTTTTGCTTAAAAGTTACTTCTTCGTCAACATTTTTCATTTGAAAATTACTAATATTTTTTATAGTTAACTTATTATTAGGGAAGAAAAAAATATGCAAATACATATTATGACATAAAATACATATACCTTTGCGGAGATAGCCAGGGTTGCTGACGAGGTTTGTTTAATTGACAAAAGGAAAAGGCTTACAAACAACGCAAAGTCTCGTTATTTTATTGTAAATAATTTGAATATACTCGTAAAAATATTTCGACTGTTGTTTTCCAATAGTGAAGTTTCGCTTAAACCGGTTTTGGTGGTTGAAAAATTCAATGAAAATTATCCGTTTTTGGCGAAAGCTGTTGAACAGATTCCAGGGGCTCTATTCTGTAACTGTGAGTTTTCAAGTGTACACTGAAAAATGTGTGCACTCTTCATTTTGCGATTCAGCATGTGTGGGAATGAGTTTTAACTGTCAAAATTGGGTACACTTCTCTTCCGAAAAACTCACTGAATTTTAGTCGGTGAGTTTTTGGTTGTGAGTTTTGCACTCGGTGTACACTAAATTTTCTCACAGTTACAGAATATAGCCCCAGGTGTGTTGCGAACTGATCAGCGAGTTTTGTTCTGTCTCTATTGTAACTGCTCAATATCTGCAACAAAAATATTTTTTGAGAAGTGATACTTCAATGCAATGTGGCAATATTTTCACTTGGAGAATTGTCATCTTCTAAGATCTATCCAACAAAGTCTTGTGACGTAGAGCGTTCAATTTCAATACAATTTTTAGTTTTTGGTAGGTAACGCACCAGTATTTAAAGTAGTTTCATGTCACAGTGCAAAATCTTTCTATATTCTGAAAAAATAGCACAAAATGTTAACTACTCTTGCAAAAGTCACTATCATACTTATTTATAAACTTTCAAGAGGTTCCATCTTCTGACGAACTTAGAAAACTGCTTTAGATCGTATAGACTGTTAATATTATATTACGCTATATCATGTTATAATGTTATTAGGCTCTTACTTATCCAAATTTTCAGGTTATAAAAAAATATTATATTTAGAGGTTACTTGCTGTCGTTGTCGTTTTTTTTAATTCTATGGCTTACAATTATAAAATCACGTTACTTATGCGCATTAAAATGAAGTAGGTCTTCCTTCGGCTTTTCAAAGATAGAGTGCAAATCCTCGTTAAGCCTGATGGAGAGATAAAGTTGAACGTCGTCTGATGCGCATGTATATGGGTATTTACCCTTGTGGCATACCCGAAGTGATGGGAGCCAGTTGAGAGAGCTTACTACCAAACGTAAATTCCTGGAATCTATTACATAAGTAATCATTGAGCAGCCTTACTGCGCTTTCACTAAAACTAAAATATTTTGTGATTGGCCGAATCAAAGACTTTGGCCTTGATCAATTATCGTTGAATAATTATGTTCGTCTCAGTAAAATCCATAACCTATTGAGCTATAAGCCTTTCGAACTTTGGAAAGTTCCACGTTTGTCGGTTTCAATCTCAAAAATTGTTTATAATGACTTTTGCTAAAATTTCACAATCAAGAGTTATCAAAACAAATTCTATGGGACTGAGAAATATTGTTTTCTACTTTTTATTCCGTTTATAAATGCGTGGTATATTAAAAAGTTTTATGTTATTTTATTTTTCCAATAATTTTCCATGTACATAGTCGTAGTAGTTACGCTTTCGATGACTGGTTTTTGAGTGGTAGGAGTTTTTCGCTTAGCTGCAGTGTTAAATTAATACCAACACACGATTGAGAGAATACAAAGTTTGCGCCGATCTCGGACCGCTATTCCTCTCTTAACGAATTTGACAGAATCGTTGTTTGCATGACTTGTGCAACTTGTTTACGTTTTCCTTGCAACATTTTTTCTTCTTCTTCCATTCTTGCTCACGTTTTGGCATTTCTCTCTCGCAATTACACCAGTGTGACGTCACACAAAAGTTATTCTCAAAAATCCTCTCTGATCGGCGCAATCTTGTATTCTATCATTCTTGATACCAACACATGTATGTATATATGTTTTATTTGTATGTGCCCATACATTTGCTTGTGCGTGAAATTCCCATAAGAGCATTTCAAGAGCTTGAAACAAATAAAAATCATCATAAGACAGCAGTTATGTAGACATAACAATAATAAATATTTGCAATATACCCTTCCGCAATTGTGCATGGAAGACATTGAATAATTCATGTAGACAATATTACATACTGATATAACCATAACAAATATTTATTTGTAGCCTTTGGGGCATTGCAGCCGGCATTGGCCAAGGGGTCCGACTCAGACACTAAAGTGTTGCTCAACAAGCGCACATTTGTACAACAAACAAGCATGTACACTTGGGCAGGATTTTATGCATATACTTATTTATGCATGTGTGCATGTATGTATATAAACAAATGCTCGTACACAAGTGTTGCACCTCAAGTGTACGAGTATGCCCTTTGTGCTGGGCATTCCCTTCGCTTGGATTCGTGTATTTACTTTTTATTATTTACACTTGCCGCACTCTACTTCAACAAAAAAAGAGGGGAGAAAAGCAGAAAAAGTTGCGCAAGCAACAACCGAATGATGTAAAAAGCGGGCTGAAGCAACTTGTCTTGCGTCCACGCAAAAAAACAGACTAAACTGCACAATTGATTCAGGCGTTGCCGCAGTGTCCTGGGACCTCGGAGTCAGCTAAACAGCCTAGTGGCAAGTTACGATGGCCTTTCACTCTTTGAAAGCAGCGTTTGTACATACATACATACATAAGTGCACACACAAATACTTTTGGTTGTATGTAAGTATACAAACACATGCAAAAAAAGGTGCTGAAAGCAAATGCAAGCGGACATAAATGACTGTAAATAACAAATCCCAAGTCACATTTTTATTAGAATGAATGCTAAGGATCACTGGCAGGTGCCTTTCTAAGGACATTAGTGTATTTGCCAATATCAAGTGCTTAAGTGGTAAAGGAAATGAGGAACTCGAAGCCATACACTAATCAGGATTTTCCCTGAGTACTTTAAGTGTTTATGTATATACTTTATAAATAAGATGGATGGGAAAGTTGAATTAAGTTTCAAAAAAGATGAAGGGTACTTAAACCGTGAAAGTTAAGTTTTTTTCATATCTTCTATTTTAAGCCAAATTTACTTTATGGCCTGCTTGCGTTACTATTCTTGATATATGCACAAAAAGTTGAAAAAGTTATTCCAAGCGATTTTGAGCACTCATTATGAGGGTATTTTAAGAGTGAAACCATTTTTTCGCCACCCTATAAAAAAACCTCTAAATAAATTTTTTATATAAATGTTGGGAATAAAACATTAGACCGTATCACAAAAAAAAGTTAAATTTGTTCCGAGTGGTGTTGAGTACTTAATTTGATGGAATTTCAGCAGTGTTTACTTTCTTTTGGTACCCTATAAAAGGAGCTAAACCGGGTTTTTCCTATAACTTCTTTATTTCATGTCCAGTTTCCATAAGGGATACGTCGTTGTAAAGATATTAGGAAAGCCTACAGTTGTATATTCTATATAACTTTGCCTGAACTGAGTAAAAGTTCGACAAAAACGTATCCAAAATCGGAGTGATAGGAATAATTCTGTTTTATTTAAAAAAAATTCCAAAATTTAAAACCCCAACTGCTTTCTTCTTCGGCGTTTCAGTACAGCAGTTGTCATAAAACATTTTTCTCGTTTCGCTTAAAACAACAACCTCGATTTTTGTTTTGTGCGGCAAATGTTAAAGCTGATTTTGATCGACTTTTTTATGCTGCTTGCGAACCCGTAAATATTCAGGGCTACCACGGAATCCATCGTAGAATATCTACGAATTCGAATGCCTGCTACGAATACGAAAAATTGCTATCTCTGAATCCGAGTGAACCCGAAAATATCGTTTAATGATATTAAAGTAATAAGGTTTCTTTCCTGATAAATTTTTGTTAAACCATTATTTCCTCGCTGCATAAAAAATACTCATTCGTTAAATAGCGTCTAGCAGATGAATGTATGTATGTACATAACAGGGTTGTTGCGAATATTCGCATTCGCACTCGCAACCGCGGAGCTTCCGCATTAATTTTAACATTCGCATTCGCTCTTTCGCAAAAATTTAAAGAACAGTAATTTTGTTTACTTGTTGGGCAATATTTTTTTCGTAGGGATATATTCATTGGATCCTTGGCTAAAAACTTCTGTGGTAAAGCTGTCTCTTCTTTGCTATTTAAAGTCAAAAAGTAAGCTCCTTCAATAGGGATTTCCAGCAGAAATGATCAACGTCTGGCTACAAAGAGAGTCGATGCTCAAATAATAAAAAAAATATTGGTCTGACCTTTAGTAAGATAAAAATTACGTAACTATTTGAGATTCAAATGCTTATAAAAAGCGGGGTGCTTTATAAAAAAATAACAATCATCAGATCAGAATGATCCGATTCGGCTGACAGCTACGACTTTGAAAACAGAGTTGTGTTCAAAAGGTTCATTCCCATAAAATAATAATTTATTTTCCATATCCACCTATTTAGCCCGCTATAAGCACAAATTGTTCAAACCAGTCGCAGAAGAAAGTATTAAAAATGAATTATAAAAACTGAAATCGAAAACGCTGATGAAGTTACAGATTCCCCAAATTCTGAAACAGCCAAAGGAATGAGAATGAAGAATTCTTTCTCAAAAGCTTTAGAAAGACCTGACATATCTGGTTTGGCTTGTAAGCGCTGTTTAAACAACGATCCCGCCATTATGCTAATTGTTTCTTAAAAATGCTTGGCATCCGCATTCGCATCCGCATCCGAGGATGTTAGCTGTTAGATATTCGCACCCGCATTCGCATCCGCGGATGTCTAAAATTCCACATTCGCAACATCCCTAGTACATACATATGTATATATGTATGTATGGCTTTGGTATTTTACGTCTAAGTTTACACAAATATATGGAATTATATCAAACTATAACAAATTTGGAGTATAATAAATATTTGTTATTGATAATAATGCATTTTGTTCCATTATTTTTATGATTCAGTGATTTTAAATTTTGCCCCGACAGCATAAACTCATCGTAGAGTATCTGTACGAGTCCTTCCTTCCAAATTTACATCCGTAACTATTCGGATTCTGTGATAGCATTTTCGTAAATTTCACGAAAATCGAAGCTACGATGGATTCTGTGATAGCCCTGATTAAGTTTCAATTAGCTCCAGATTTTAAGAAAAAGTTTCAAAAATCCCGTTATTTGCAATATTGGAGAAATTTCAGCAGGGGAACAAACCTGAGAGAACCTTTCACTTAGGCTTAAATAAAATCTAAAATCTCGACTACTATCCCTGAAAATACCGTATTTGCACCTTAATTTTAGGTTAGGTTATGTTAGGAGGGCGTGTGTGGAATAATCCGTACTTTTACTCGGAGAAATAATTGTCCACTGTTAGTGCCCTCTTTTAGTGAGTGTCAGGAGGAGACACGTACTTATATCGAAAGAGTAGCTTTAAGTTATTATATTACTGAACCAATTGCTATCCCTGATGAAGCCGAGGAGATCCAACAGTTTCATCTCTGCTACTTCGCCTATACTGTTGAAGAAGCGTGGACGCAATTGCTTGAGTCGCTTCGTCTGTAGACCTGGACATCGAGACAGATAGTGGTCAATTGACTCTTCCTCATCCTCACCATGAAATCCTCTGCAGAGAGGTCTCATTGGCATTCGCCACCTTTGGAGTATTGGTGCTATAACACAGTGCCCTGTGATTGCGCCGGTAAGGACTCTTATTGCAGATCGATTGAGTTTCAGTATGCCCCTTGTCTTTTTCCACTGCAGTCGTTCGGTATCGAAAAACAAATCTGAACTGGATTTTAAATTGAATCTTCAGTAATCGAAATCCGGGAGTCCGGCCAATTTTGACGGGTATCTGGCCGGATAATCTGATAACAGAAAAACAGCCGGATAAGCCGGATTCCGAATATCTAATGAATGCATACTGTTTATGTAATATTTAGTTTGTCCAGTAAGTTTAAATTCCTCTTTTATAATGCATACTCCCAACACAGTTCAGTAGCAAATCCATGCCATTGAATTTAAATCCACGAGATCTTATATCTGTATGTACACAGCCACACACTACAATATAGGACATGTCACAAGCATTTCACTTTTCTTTCAAACTAAATATTTCCATCAAAGCGAAAGCAATAACAAAACTTCTTTGCTCGACAAATGCTGGCGCAAGTAAAGACATTCCGCGTCTTAACAATAATATTGTGCGGAACGAGTTAGTAGCCAGTTTGCACACGATCCAGCAGAGTCAACGATCCATAAAATCCGTTTAGCATTCTCAGTTTTCGTCCATTCCATTCATTGTTTGCTTTTTCTGTTGTTGTTTATGCGATTGTTTGGTATACTGTTGGTTTCATTTTTTCTGAGCATTTAACTGGTGCAGTCCTTTGTCCACCAGCAACAAATTTTATTTTTGCTTTAGACTTTCGCTGATTCTCTTAATTTATCATCGTCATATAAAATCGATTACAGTTTGTAATGCGACATTTGGGTTGCAATTATTTTTAAGTACGAGTACATTTGACAATTTCAATTTATCAACTACCAAATGGGACTTGCGAAGATTTGCGTCGAGTTTTTGTTTGCGTCGCGTGGTTTTTGTCCACTAAACCATGGACAAGCTGCGCGCAAAAGTTCGCAAACAAACGCACCTACAGACGCAAATCGAAATTGAACCAGCGATTAAGGGAAAACAAGGAGAGATAAGCCGAAAACTCTGCGAAAACTTGCACACAAAAAGCTGCCAATGAAACAACCAGTTACGCTGTTGGAACTATGTAGTCAAGACTATTGACGCCACATCCTTTTGTGCCTTCATTGGAGGCGCCCAAACTACATACATACATGCATACATATACACTCAATCTATGTTAGCTAACTTGAGTTCATCCTAGTTCAGTTATGTTGTTGGCAAAACAGCAATATAGCAGTTACAAATTCCACCAAATCAGCTTACGTGGTCAATAAGACCCACGACGCTGCTTTGCTTTCCCACTGACTTACGTCTCCCGATCTGATTCCCCTTAATCCCGAACTGAGTGTGCTTTGTTCAGCTGAAGTTGCCTGGTGTGTTGTCGAAGGGCATTGCGAGTCAACAAACAAACAGACAATCAAATATAAATGTAAATACATAAATAAAAACAAGCAAGCAATTCGTAAGTCTAACGATACGAAGTAACCCAAAAAGTAGTCAGCAAAAAGTGTCAACAAGGAGTGGAGAAAACCATTGCCTGATGCTTGTGTGTGTGAAGTTTGGCAAAGTGCACGAGGCGGCGTAAGCTTCAAATTCCAATTATATTCCATGAAATTCCCTATCGCGCACTGACGAAATTGTTTGTTTTCTTTGGAATGCAAGGCGCAATTGAATCTCAGTATTACAATCAGTGTTGCCAACTTGGTACTTTTCCCACTAAATTTAGTGCTTTTCTCTATTCAAAATGCGAAAGTTTTAGAGTTTGGTGCTTGGTGCGTCTTTTGGTGATTTTTTTTTTAGTTTGAAGACACCAAAACTGTAAATCTGAAACAAAAATGGAAGCTAAATTTAGAGCAATTGGAAGTTTCGTAAGGAACTTTACAAAAATGGAAAAAAACTCATGGTACAACGACAATCATAAGCGATAGAGCATAAGTTTGTCAAAAAAATATGTGGCAGCACTTTCATTCATGCCACAATTACATGCGGTAATTATCCATTGCCTGCAAAAACTTCCATGTTGCTTGGATAAGGAATCGATCTTTACATAGACCTTGATAAATTTGTTATATTTTTTACGAATATTAAAAAAAAACACCAGCATCTCCTAACAGTAAAATGATGAATAGAGTACCTCTTTAAAAAGGAATAATCGAGTAGACAGCTTTTGTTTACACAAAAAGATTTTTTTCCACTATGCGCCGTTGAATGCGCTTAAATATGACATTTTAGAAAGGGAAATAAAATTTTGTTATATTTTAGGTGTGAAGCGGTCGGAAAGAAAATTTCTTTGCATTCCTTTAGTTCACGAGATCATAAGAGACCACAGCGTAGATTTAAACTTCCACATAGTTCATAAAACTTCATTTTTTGTTTTTACTTTCGTTTGATAGGAATTGTAGGAAAAATTAAGCAAAACGAAGAAAAACGAGCAAGAAACATAAATTTGTAACGACCGCAATTCATATGTATATTCATTGCTTGTATTTTATTTCGCTTGATAGCGTACTGTTCAATGTTTTACGTCTAGACTCCTTGTAATGTCATGCAAAATGCTACTCTGTTTAGTTTGTAAGAGAGCTCTAAAATGCATCACTGACGATCAGCTTTATCATGCTCGCCTATAAATACTCATGCTAGCAAAACGCCACTTTTCGTCTTAGCGTCGGTTGAGTTGGTTCGTCCAATATTGCTTCGGACAACTAACTTCAATAAAGTCAATTTTAGTATACACACATTAGCTAACGCGTTTTCATTCGTACACGTATATATACAACTCCGTCTCTGTTTGCGACTCTCGTCCGGATTATCGGACATGTCCATCAGGAGGCGTAGTCACAGTCACTGCAAAGATTAAGGAATTGGTATGACTGGCCAATCCTATGACATTTTATTTAAGGAACGGCAAGTCATACACTTCAAATTTTTATTAATTTGAATCGGCCTACCTACAAAAAAATGTTGTATGCATACAATGTCCATTGAATCCTCCAATCAAAAAAGTGTTATGCTTTTTTCGAGAAAAAAACGCGATTTTTCTTGGTTTTTAGTGCTTTTTCAAATTCAAAACTAGGCAACACTGATTACAACCACTAGCTAGCTCCGTGTTGCTGTTTTGATTATCATTGTTGTTGTAATGTTAGTTTCGTCTTGTTGCTAAAAATAAATTTGTATGTATGCACCTATCTTGGTTCAATGCAAGCGCCACTCCCTGCTTGTTAGTCGTTTGAGGTTGTTGCTGTTAGTCGCTATGCGGTCGTTTCTTGTAACGCCATCACTTTAGCATATTGTCAACAACACCATGACCACCATGATTCTCCTGCGTCTCTAAATTTGTCAACCACTTGGCTGTGTGGGTACAGTGGTTAGAAGTAAACGAAACCAATTGATTTTCAAGTTATAAAAAATCGCGAAAGTGGTAATTGGATAGATAATCGGAGTGTATGCTCGTTCACTATAGACAGCTTAAGGAATTTTAGTAGAGAAGAGAAACAAGGTGATTTTCAAACGAATCAATTCCAAATATTTAATTTTGCTGTAAGCAAAAATCTTTCACAATGCGCATTTATCAAAGTCCTCGAAAACTCTGATCTTAAAAGCGTTGCTAAAGTACGGTGGCAAATAAAGATGCTGCTACAGCAACCACCAAAAGACCTAAGGTCGGCCAGGAGGAGTTGATGGTAAAGACCTGCTACAAGACATGACGAAATAATAGGCAAACGGTTGACTTGTGCGTAGGAGGAAACATAAAATGGCCGAGACCACGTTTTGCAGTTGCGGATGCGAAGTTCGTAAAACAAATCGTCGTTGTAGTGGGAAAGCTTAGCGGGGTTTTTTTTTACGTGTGGTTTTAAATGAGGCAATACTTTTTTCGGAATTGGTCTTTTTGACAGCTGTTACCATGATTCAATAATACAAGGTTCGATAAACTAACAGTTGTCTCTCTCGCACCGCTCCCTTAGCAGTGGCACCGTGTTGCTTCTTTGCAAATTTACATGGAAACAGTGTAGCTTTGGTGTGAAATAGAAGTATAATCTTTTGCGCAATATGTTTATTTAACGGATGAAAACATTATCTGTTTTTAAATTAGATGTTTGCATCAATCTCATAGTTGTCTTATTTTAATTTTGAGTCATTTTGCAGTTTTTATACAGCTAAATAGCTCATAAATTACGTAATTCACGTAGATATATCAATATTACGTTCAACATTTCGTTTAAAATGCCAGATTTCCTGCAAATACATTAGAATTTACAAAAGGAATTTCACTACTAATTCCCTATTTTGTGTACTTTTCTACTACCATTTTCGCACCAAGAGATTTCATTCTTCCCCTTTCTCCGTCCTTCGTAAATGCAACCTTTTGTAAGGGAGTGTCAAACCGCAGCTGTCAATAATTATCTAATCTTGTATTATTGAATCATGAGCAGTTACTTGATTTATACTCAATTTGGTTTGCCCTTTTATAATGAACAAACTTATTTACTCTGGAACAACGTTTGCAAATCGTGCAAATTTATTACCAAATAATGGTTCGGTTGGCGCGACGCATCGCGAGCTGCGTCCAATATTCGGTCGACAATATCGCCCAGCAGAGTAGGTAATTCGAGCAACCATGGATCGGTTTCGCACCACGTTTACTCTAGCGGATAATGGGCATTCTCAGAGATGCCGTACAGTGCGCACCGAAGACGCTATTGCTGCTGTGGAGCAGAGTATCTAAGAAGACCCGAATTGGAACTGTGCCCATCCGCTTTATTGAAGATTTTGCAGAAGGATCTTGATTTGCGGGCTTATAAAATCCAACTCGTGCAAGGATTGAAGCCGAACGACCATCAAGGGCGTCGCACGTTCGGTGAATGGGCCCAAAACGAGATAGCCACCGATACCGATTTTCACAAGAAAATTTTGTTCAGCGATGAAACTCACTTTTAATTGAATGGGTACGTTAATAAACAAAATTGTCGCATTTGGAGTAATGATAACCCACAAGCCATTATTGGGACGCCGTTACATTCTCATAAGTCACTGTTAGGTGTTCTCTGTGGGAAGAGGAAATCATTGGTCCATATTTCTTCAAAAATTAACCCTGCAATAATGTTACAGTCAATGGGGAACGCTATAGAGCCATGATTAATTACTTTTTCGTGCTGGAATTGGAGGATGTTGATGTGGACGACCTTAGGTTCTAACAAGACGGCGCTACATGCCATACTTCTTCTTCTAACTTGGCACTACAACCGTTTGTCGGTTTGGCCGAGACCAAAAAGCTTCTCCAATTGCTTCTCTCCTGAGCGAATTTGCGCCAGTTGGTTACCTCGAGCGCAGACAGGTCCTTCCACTGCGTTCGTGGGCGCTCTTGCTTTCGTTGTCCACTCAAGCGTGCGGAGTCGAAGGATCTTTTCACCGGAGCGTCGTCATCCATGCGTACAACATATCCAAGCCAGCGTAATCACTGTATTTTTATGCGCTTAACTATGTCCATGTAGTTAAAAATCTCATACAGGTCGTCATTCCATCTTCTCCGATACCCGTCGTCCACGAAAACAGGGCCGTAGATCATGCGTAGAATAGTTCTGTCGAAAGCCNAAAGCTTTCTCATCTTTGTTCGACATCGTCCAAGTTTCTGCGCCATATAAAAGGGCAGGCATGATGAGAGATTTGTAGAGCATGATTTTCGTTCGGCGAGAAAGGGCTCTGCTTTTCAATTGCCTACCGAGCCCAAAGTAGCACCTGTTGACAAGAGTTATACTTCGCTTGATCTCCAGGCTGACGTNTGTTGGCAAAAGTTATTCTTCGCTTGATATCCATGCTGACGTTGTTGGTGGTGTTTATGCTGGATCCTAGGTAGAAAAAGTCCTTCACTACTTCAAAGTTATATCTGCCAACAGTGACGTGTGTCCCGAAGCCCGTGGACTCTTTATATGTTGCCTGGAGGTACTTTGTCTTGCCCTCGTTAACCGCTAGACCAATCTCTTTAGATTCTTTTTATAAACAGGAAAATGCTGCGGTTCGTCCCTTTGTTTCAGACCTACGATATCGATATCATCTGCATACGCCAGCAACATCGTTCTTTTGCTATATATGGTGACGCTGCGACTTAGTTTGGCAGCTCTTATTACGATTTCCAGCATCATATTGAAAACGTTGCACGAGAGTGAATCGCCTTGTCTAAAACCTCGTCTGCATACCATACAGTCAACGAAACAATCAAAGTATTGAAGGAAATTTTTGATGAGCGCATTATCCCGCGTCGCGGGCCAGTGGCGTGGCCTCCAAGATCGTGCGATTTAACACCGCTGTACTATTTTTTGTGGAGTTATGTGAAGTCGGTTGTCTACGCAGATAAGCCCGAGACGATTGACGCCTTGAAAGAGAATATTCGACGCGTTATTTCTGACATACGGCCCCAATTGCTGCAAAAAGTGGTCGAAAATCGGGCTTCTCGGCTGGAATTTATTCGAGCCAGCCGCGGCGGTAACTTGTCCGAAGTCATTTTCAAAACATAATGCTAAACCCTTATCTTTATAATAAAGTTAAATTCCTGGCCATAACATTAAACTATATGCGTTTTATTTCTTCTTGAAAACCACATGTCTAAAAAAACATCTTTTATTATACCCGACAGTGGAAAACCATGCCACTCAAATAACATACATGAAAATTGGTTGAAACAAAACTATTATATGCATTTTATGGCATATACAGGGTCCTCCAAATAAACCTTCACAAAAGTAGTTCTCTCTAAACTGAGCTGCTTCTTACTTAATCGCCAGAAAATCAGAAAATTGGTTGTGATTGGCATCACAGAGAAAAACAAGTGTTGATAATAAACGCGATTGCGCAACATTCTGGGACGGACAGCACGGCCACTAACGACAAAGGTGCGTCATTAAGTTTAAACTTATGTAGGAAATATAACCGTTTGAGACCAAACGAGGTTTTAGAAAAGGCGATTCACTCTCGTGCGACTTCTTCAACCTGATGCTGGAAAGCGTAAATCTGAATCGCAGCCGCACCATAAGTATATAGCAAAAGAACGATACTGCTGGCATATGCATATGATAGAGACATCGTACGTCGCAAACAAAGGGACGTAACCGCAGCATTTATCAATTTAGAAAAAAAGCTAAAGAGGTTGGCTAAAGACTTTGTATGTAATTTATAATAAAAAGCAGACAATTTTAACTAACTTTTGCCTATTATTATTTTGAGCAATAGACATCAAGTGTTTCTACCTCTTATTTTTTAATTCAAAGTGCAAACATGATTCGATCTCTCTTCGATCGGTTTAAAACCTAGTGGTATCACAATAATTTTTTAATCACTCTTCAACCACTGTGCTTCTTTCGTACAGATGGTGGTATAAGTATAATGCAATATCCGATTGTCTTGTCTGCCAGCGACAAGCTTTATTTGGATTCAGTCAATTTGTTGTATACGGTACTGCCTCGCCTTCGTTCATTTCCATACAAACATACCTACCGAACTAAACTTTACGTTCGTAACTGCCTTGCCATTTCTGTTATTGTGAATGTTATTGTCACTAGCGAAGTTAGTTAAATTAGTATTACTCTAACTAATATACAACAGCATTGAAATTGTATTTAGTCAATAAAAAGTCGACTTTTTTATCCACTACACACGAACACCAACATATCTTGCTTTGTATATTTAAAATGACAGGACAAAATAGTTTCCTGGTAGCGCTAGGAGTGTGTGCCTTGTATTCAAATATACATTTCGTCATTTACAGTCCAAAACCGAGTAACAAGAGAATGTAAAACCTCGTATGTGAAGTGCCACAATTTCGCCTGTCTTATTATTCTCTCTTTTATCCTTAATTATCTCTAGATTTTATATCTAAATATTGATATTTTGGTATGTATGTCAGGAGCTTCCGGTGTGCAAATGTCATTTTTGGCATAAATGTCAGTTATGAGGTTTTGCAGAATCATGATACGCGGCTTTGTACCTTAAACGACGATATGTACATATATATACACATACAAGCGAGTCAAACAATCAAGTACTCAACTAAAAAGCGTCAAATTATTTTGCCATAAAATTATATTACACTGCATATACCACCAACAAAAACAAATAATGAAATACAGCCACAATTGCAAATCGCTGATATAAACAATAATTTATTTGCTTTCGTCCATCGTAAACCATTATGTACGCTACACAATCCCAGATGAAGAAGTTTTACATAGAATTTGTTTGCAGCCGTACTTTGGCGGGAAAGCCTTTGAAAAAATATAGCACTTTGATAAATTCAGAAATAGAAATTTGGTTTCCAGACTAGCAGTCGGAATAAACAAGTTTAATTTGTTCTGTCGAAATTATCTATCAGATAATAAATGATAATGTTACACTAAGGGTCTTCACATCCATTTTGATAGTTCTGGTAAATTGCTGGTTGACACTCGGAAATTTTATGAAATATGAAAGTTAACAATTTTTATCAACAGCGGATTCGTAGCTTTTTTCCTAAAAAAAATAAAAACAGAAAATTTAAGGAATTTAACTTACCCATATGCGTCATGCCTTTCGACAGCGGGCGGATTTAAAGTGACGACTTTCCAGCGAAAGCTTTCGCTCACGCTTCCAATAAAAAACTGTTATATATTGACATTGTCTGCCCCGCCCGCTCCGTTTAATCAATCAGGGACGTGAACCGGTTTTGAACCGAACCGGTTTTGAACCGCAAAACCGATCTTTTCTTTTAATTAACTGAACCATTAACTGAACCGAATTTTTCCACAAATATTTGATCCGAACCGAAAACCGAACCACTTTCTTTAAAGGTTTAAAGATTCGTTACAACCAATTTTCAATATATAAATGTACCCAGTTTTTTTCTTTTTGTTAATATATTTATATATATATATATATATAATTTTTGTAATACCTACCATGTTTTTTTACCATGTGACAATATCAAATATAAAGGCAGCCCATCTCACTTGACCCTTAACCTTGCGCTTTGTTGCACTTGATACTTGACACTTAAATTTGCGCGTTATTTTTTGGTTTTTCGAACCGTTGAACCGAACCGAGACCCTGGTACAAAGACCAAAAAAACCGCTTTGACGAAGCAATCCAAAAGTGAAACAACGGTTCGAAACACTGAACCGAACCGACCAAATTTTTCATCCGGTTCACGTCCCTGTAATCAATACTATTAGTTTTTCCCTTAAAATGCATCGTTTCGAAAAGGATGAAGGCACTTGTTTTATTTTTTCTCGTTTATATTCAATGAAAGGAAAATTTGCTAAGTCCAACACTGGCTCCGAAAATCCAAAAAACCTTAAATAATACGACCTCTCTTAATAAAGATCGAATCCTCCTTCCTTCCTCCTCGTATGGAGTTTTGCTTTGCTTTAAACACGCAAAATGTTGTTTTCAAAGATTAGCGAAATACTTGAGGGAAATGGCTATAAAGAAGGTTTTCCCCCTCCTGTAAAATGTGTAGAAATGGACCTAGAAATATTTCATTCTAAGCTAGCGATATACGCTTTTAACTGAGGTATAGAAAACATTCAGAGCTGGAGTGTTTGAATTCATTCGAAATTCGAGGTCCATATGAGCTAACCGTTGGTTTTTAATTAGCTGCTCCATAGTAAATACATATGTATATATCGATGGTTCTCTGAAATAACGGTACAACCCAAAATTTTACGTTTTTGAGTTACATATATAGTCGATTAGGTTTATAAATAATAATTTTTTTCTATGGCAAATAGACGTATGCTTAGTTGTAACCAATCCGACAAGGGCGCAGTTTTGTCATTTGTTACAAAACCGAATTGAATATTGGCATAGGTCAAAAACTGTCGATAGGTTTTCTAGTGATGCTTTTATATGAAATCACGACATTTTTCGTTTTATGTCGTTGTTCAGTATTTAGAACCAGTGGAGTTCGTTTAACTACTTAGGAGTTGACACTTATTTGGTATTTTTTCAGTCCTACCCTTACTTAATCTTTAGAAAAAAGTCATAATGTGAATGCTTACACATTTTCCTTATAAAATGGCTACAAATAATCCAGAATTATTACGTTCCAAGACACATTATTGCTAAATTACGAAACAATCTTCAACTGGATCTATTGAAAAATATGAAATTTTCAGTTGGGTCGTTGTTGCAGAGGACCATCGATATGTCCTTAGAATCGTGTTTATATGTGTCACGATAAGGGCTTGGCCGAACTTATCCTCCAATTTATGGAGCACATCTTGATGTTGTTACACAAATGGAGGTACCTATTATGATAAGCTATTTCATGGCAGAAATACATACACTCGGAGGTTTGCCATTGTTTCCGAGGGCGGGCGCTGTTAGAAAACCTTGTTTTTTCTAATTTGAATGTTGCTCGGACCAGGGATCGAACACAGGTCCTGCGGAGTGGATGTTCGTAGTTGATAGCTGTGACGGTCAGTAATAAAATAAAAATTTTAAAGGACTTTGTCTGCCTAGTATATAGCATAAACCCCACCAATAATGTCAGCCTGGAGATCATGCGCAGAATAATCAACATGTGTTACTATGGGCCCTGTAGGCTATTGGAGAAAAAAAATTATGGGGCAGACACGGGAGCGATGTCGAACAAAGATGAGAAGATTTTTGGGACTTTAGAAAGAACTGTTCTATCATGTATAACTCTGTTACAGTGGGCAACATGCATCGGAATAGAAGATGGATCGATAACGCTATAAGCTTTATAAGGACATAAATATATCAGTTGTAACGCTGATAAGAAAACGTCGATAGCGCTGGCTTTAACATGTTGTGCGTGAAAATATTCTTCGTCTCGGCACCTATGCGGTGGTGGACAACGAAATCAAATGCGCCACAGGATTAAATGGAAGCACAAAGAGCAGAAGGACATGTATACATTGGCTGTGAAAAGTTGGCGACTTTGTAAAGAAAAAAGGCAATTTACGAAATATTTTTGGTCTCGGCCGGCAAGCAGTTGTAGTGTCATATTAGAAGAAGAAGAAACCGGTGAAGCACAGCCACAATCGGTATACTGACGACTCTTTCAATTATTGTTATTTTGTCGGGATATCTGAGTCGAGAGAAGTACAGAAAAAGGAAAACACCATTGTACGAAAGGCTCTTTCCTCGGAATTTGTTAAGGCAGAAGTTATTATGAGTCATTGACCTTTAGTAAATAAAATCTAAGAAAATTTTCAAAAACTACCACGTTTTTCCTAAGAAGTTTCAGGAAGTTTTTGCCTGCTAAAAACCTGCTTGGGGTGGGTGCGTATGTCTTTATTTCATGGCCCATTTTTATGATCTATCGTAACACGACTTCTTCTACTGTTCTATGTAGCTTTAACAAGCATCGACAGGAAGCAATTAATTCTATATTTAATTACTTGTTGTGTGTCTGCTATTACTGATGTTTATATTTGCCACATCGGTTATCTAATTTAACTAATTTTTCCTGTAAAACCAGAAACAATGACAACAAAACAATTATTTACCATTAGGAAAACCACAGATGAGCCCAGTACTGACAAAAAAAAATAAACCAAAGCCAGCGAAATAATCTAAAAAAGTTGAATTAGCAAAAGGAAAAATTGGTGAGAAAAGCATTAGCGGTAAGCGGCGGTAGTAAAAAAACAACGCAACAGAACTGTAACAACAAATATATGCACACATACATACGTACGTACTTATGTACACAAATTAAGCACATTTGTTTTACGCGATTAAAAACACCAAAATTAATTAGTTTTGAAAATGAAAAAGCCAAATTAATTGGTAACGACTGCACTGCGTTTTTGTATGCGACTGCGTGAGTTTATGTACTCGGTATGCAGCAGTGATGGAAGAGTGAAGCTTGAATGCTTCAATTACACCAATGTTACCTTGCTTCTTGGAAATTGTATCATATTCGTGGCAAATATATGGGTCGGGTATGGGTATTGTTCTCAAAATTAGCGACTACTTTAATGTAGTGTTGGCAAAATGTTAATCTGCTTGAGGATTAAAAATTAACGATTAAGATGTTAATCGCGATTAACGATTAAAATTAATTAATCGTAATCATCTGTACGATTACCGATTAAATTTTTTAATCGTTAATCGTTGGTTGTGATAACGGTTAATTAATCTTAATCATTAATCGTTAATCCAATTAAAAGGAAATTTTGATTAAGTGGTCTAATTTGTCTGAATTTGAAACCACGCTTATAAAAACTACATAATATATAAAAAAAATTATTATTATTTTTATTAGTAATACATAAACAGGGAATTTTTACAACCCATCGCACATGTGCAGTAGGATATTAAAACCTAGTTCACATAACGTCTGTTGGAATAGATTTTAATGAAAACGCACACAAAATTGCTTAGATTGATAAGGAAAACCGACTTAGCCATACCCGATTTACTGGCTTGTGTGCACAGGAAAATTCCAGCGTAAATTAATTAATCACCAAACCTACTTAATCAAATTAAGGGTATATGATTAAAAATTATTATTTTTTAAGCGAGGTTACGATTAGCTGTTTAACCAGATTAAAGCTAATCATGATTAACTATAATCGGATTGAATTTAATCGAATTAACTAATTAACTTAATCAACTTAATTAACTAATTGATTAAAAAATCAATCGATTAGTGCCAACACTGCTTATATGTATGTATAATTATACCTTACTAAGTGTCTATAACACAAATTCCGTTGGTCTCAACACTGGTAAACAACCATCATTATAGTTCATACATATATGGGGCGTTCCTTAGCAAAATGGACGGGGTTCACACTTCATATGTTTGATTAGTTTAAAATTTTTAGATTTAATGGATAAACAAAAATAATAAATAAATATAAAATTTGAGCTTGATTAGTACATTTTTAAATATTTATCGATTTAATAGTTTTCCAAATATCTCGAGAACGGGGCGAGGAAAAAATTAGAAAAGAAAGCTCACATGCACACATCAAAATTCTCTATGAAAATCCTCTCAGCCACCAAAATCATCGTAAACGAACTCGAAACATAATGTTCGTAAAATGTACATCTTCTTGCTGGCTGGGCTGCAAACCATTTTTCAGAGTATTCAAAATTGTGGAGATTTTGCCGAATTTTCTAAAATGAAATAAACTGTGCACACTTCGATTCTTTTACGGAATTTCAAAAAAAATCCGTAAAGCAGTGAAGATAATGCTGCTATGTGTGGAATTTCTAGAAGAATGTTTTCAGAACTTTATTTATTTTTCGTACAGAAATTTTTTACGAATTCGTGTCAACCCATTCATATAATTATCGTAAAGATTTCGTTAAGATTTCAGGAAATTCGGCTTGCAGGGAAGAAATATTAAAAAAATGTTTTTTCTTCAAAAATCTTTCACATACAAATTTTTTGTAGCTCTGAGTATTGCGCAATATTTAAGTATAGTATTACGGGGTACACTCTACAATAATTTCAGTTATGACTTTATTTTACACCGAAGTTGAATAAGACGAGCACATTGCAAATATACCAATTTTTTTTAATTTTTTTTTGAATTTTTTTGAGTATGCAGTTTTGTAACCCATTAAATTTAAGCTACCGTAAAATTGCGTTGATTTTTAATATTTTTTATGCTGACGGCTTTTTGCGCTTTTTTATTATGGAAGAAAATGCGTAAAACCGTTTTCAAAGAAAATTAAAAAACAAAATTAACGCCAGCTTTGCTATCAATTAAAACTTGCAATTTATTATACTGAAAGTTAATGGGCTACTGTACTCATTTAACTCAATTTCCGTGTAAAAAAATTCATAACTCAAATTATTGTACAGTTTACCCCGTAATACTATACTTAAATATTGCGCAATACTCACAGCTACCACTGTGGTATATTTTCAAAAACCAATTTTTTTATCAATTTCAAAAAAAAAAACAAATTGTTTAATACTTCTTTCATAGAGAACTCTGATGTGTGTAGGTGTGATTTTTTTCAGATTTTTTCTCGCTCCGTTCTCGAGATATTTGGAAAACTATTAGATCGATTTGTTTTTGTTTTTGTGCTGTAAAGTTTTCAAAAATATATTAATCAAGCTCAAATTTCATATCTATTTATTATTTATGTTTGTCCATCAACTCTAAAAATTTGAAACAAATCAAACACATGAAGTGTGAACCCCGTCCATTTTGGTATGGAACGCCCCATATACAAAATTATGAAAAACAATTGAGTACATATGCAAGTGCGCTTATATATATGTATATTCATTAAGGCGTATCACGAAAAAAATTTACCGTGTAAGTTTTTGTTTATGCACTCGCTAAAAACCGGTATATCGCGTTTTTGGGCAAGACTTTCTTATTTACTATCCGATTTTTTAAATCTTCATGTCGCTTAAAAGGCCTCGCTCATTAGCGGGTGCCTAAAATAAATTTTTTACACCCAAAATTTTCCCTCGACAAAAGTGTTTAAGTAAAACTGACACACGCTAAACTTTTATTTCTTTCATATGTAGTGGCACGGCTTAATATTCATATGTATACCTACATAAGGTAGTATTTATACTTAGCATCAGCTGCATATTCACCACAATGGCACTAGCTGATCGCTTTTGTTGGAAACAGATGCATTTTAAAGCATTTCGCTAACTTGCTAAAATCTTTTTGATTAATAATAAGGAACTGCTGCAATGAGAACCGAGCATGAGTGAGCTTAATTAATGAATGAGATTGTAATGATTCATTTGGTTTTGAACATTTACATAAATCGCAAATACTCGTTAGTACAAATAATGCGCTCCGTTTAAAATGGTGTAAAAAATTGTTGGTAAATAAAAGTTTTCGAGTATCAAAACGGACAAGAAATCTTCGCTGAAGAGTTAATTTAGTTTTGTAAGTTGTATGATAGCATGCGTTTTGTTTTAAAATGTTGCTCTTAAAATAAGAAAAAGTGTGCAATCTTCTTCCGTGAAGGTATATAGGAGGTTTGGTTCAAGTGTCATCCCCCGATCATCCTGCAAACCGCGGGACGCTATCATGACCTGGAATATTCGGGGGTGTGTAGTCTTTTACAACGCCCGTTTTCTACGGAGTTGAGTGAACGCAGCTTTCATCATAAAATCTGGAAATTCCTTTGCTCTCAAAACTGGCGCATGAGGCGAAGCATGCATGTCTACGAATACCGTCCATTGTGAAAGCGCTTCATAAAGTCGTTAGAATAGATGAGAGATCATACGAATTTAAACAGATACTATGTCGGTTTTCCTTGACATAGAAGCATCCTTCAGCCACGTCAATGTAGAAGCTATCCCCAAATTTTTTGGACGATCTTGGTCTTGAGGAGTCTCTCAACTTATCATGCTCATGGCTAAGAGTGGAAAAAACACAAAACTGATGCTTATTACGGCAGGAAGAGTTGTGGTCTTTGAGGTCAAATACTAAAATTATCTAAGCAACTGAATTAGTAAGTTAGTTCGTTTTTGGGAGTAACTAACAGAACAAGAGACACCGACACCTGAATGGTCGTTTGTATTTCTTAAGTAAAGAGTCCTATGTGGGAGTCATACAAGATCCTAGCTGGGGTGAAAAATAAATATAGAAGAAAAAGTAAAGAAAGTAAATGGTTTTCAGACAGCCATGGGATATTAATACAAAAATTGCCCTCTGGGTGTTCATAGCCGAGCTTAAAAATTGGATAGAGAGTAGGAGACTCGGAATAAACACCGAAAAGAAAGAAAATGTTAAAGATCTAGGAGTCATATTAGATAGGAAGCTTACGTGAAAGCCTAATATAGAGGAAAGAGTTAAGAAGGCCACGTTGCATTATACACATGCAAACAAGCGGGCGGAATCAGATGGGGATAAACATTCCATATTATATATTGGCTTTACACTTCTGTAGTCAGGCCTATACTACTATATGGAATACTTATATGGTGGCCATCAAATCAAAAGACATGTTACCTCAAACTCCTGAGACGGTGCAAAGAACAGCGTTTTTATGCATCTGGGGTGCTTTAAAGACCACCCCCAAACAAAGCGCTAGAAGTCTTAACCAATTTTCCTGAGGTAGGAATCTGTTATGAAAACACGTGGCCGCCTCTTCGGCGCTCAGTCTAAAAATTATGGCGCTATGGAAAGATAGGCGTTCGGCCACGCTCTATACTCTGCGCTATGGGTAGTTATAACCAAGAAATCGACTACTCCGCCCCTCTTTAAGACGAACATCCCGTCAAGAAGACAGTGGCAAACACCAAGACCACAGAGAAGGGGGAAAATAAATTTCTACACGGATGGATCCAAGCTAGATAGCAGGGTTGGCTACGGAGTTTTTTATAAATAAACATATGTCCTAATCCGTACCATTGCAATGTTTATCAAGCAGAAGTTTTAGCTATAAAAAAGGTGGCTGTGTACCATAATACACATGCTGTAACGAAGATTGCGATTAATATCTTCTCGGATAGCCAGGCGGTCATCAAATCAATGAACGCGGTGATGTCAAGGTCAAAGCTTACAGAGGAATACCTGGCAACTCTAAACGATATTATCACCGTCTCCAAGGTCAACCTCATATGGGTCCCGGGACATAGAGATATTGAGATATATTGTAGAGCCGATGAGCTAGCCAGGGAAGGTACCAATCTTCCACTGTGTGAAAGTAGATGTAAGATTATAATACCCATGGCAACCAGCAAATTGAGGATTGGAAATAACCTCTTTAAAGACGCCAATAGGTCATGGTTAGACGAGGACACTTGTACAACAAATAGGCTACTATTTCCGCAAATTGATAGAAAAAAAAACCTAAGAACTACTCAGCCTCTCAAGAGAGGGTATTTTGATGGTCATGGCTTCTGTAAGCACGTTTCGGGTCTAAAAATATTCTCCCATGAATATTGCAGAGGTTGCAGAGATGAGGAAGAAAAAGGCACAGTTGAGCATTTCTTCTTTAGCTGTACATCTATAGCAAAGCGCGGAGCGGGCTTTTTTGGAAGGCACTTTTTCAGGTCTCTTACGGAACTTTCAGGCGTATGAGTAAAACCAATCCTACGCTTCATAACAGCAATGTTTCTGCGCAGAATAATCTCTGAAGCTCCTGTGTTTCACAGTGGTATCACAATGGACCTGCAAGGTCTAAGTGGGTTGGCATAAAAATGATGAATAAGAAATGTAAAAAAAAAGATGTGTTGTTGTTATATTAACCTTTGTCCCCATACATTAGAAACTGGCTACGCTCTTGCCACTATATTATGCGGACTGTGCCCTTCGTGCCGTCTGGATAGTAAGTATGTTTGATTAATTAGTGAACTCGTAGATACATATGTTTTTCCTGAGGCAGCCCATTATTTTTTCACTTAAACACATTAATACATACATACATACAGCCATATTCTTTCAAATGAAAAACGAAATCCTTAACTTATACGATTCCCCAGAGAACCGCCACTAAGGTTTGACTTCTTCTTTCCTTCCATGCGGAGGATAGTCTGAAGTTTTAAGTTGCTTCCCTCCAATGTGAATGGCAATCAAAAACTTTTTCAACTTCTGTTGACTCCGCCATTAGAAATTCCACTCCGTACAAATGGAAATGTACTTATGTATGTAGTATAATCCTGGATTGCCTTAATATTATATTTATTAAGCTAATCGCTTAAATGAGTTCCTCTGTAAAGTTAATGTCCAGTACACTTATAGTTAATTGTTTCACAAACCACACATACTTAAATCACCTTTCGGTATACGCTTGTTTTGTTTTTATATGCACGCAAGTATATATGTATGTAACGGGTGATTTTTTTGAGGTTAGGATTTTCATGCATTAGTATTTGACAGATCACGTGGGATTTCAGACATGGTGTCAAAGAGAAAGATGCTCAGTATGCTTTGACATTTCATCATGAATAGACTTACTAACGAGCAACGCTTGCAAATCATTGAATTTTATTACCAAAATCAGTGTTCGGTTCG